>NW_027488365.1:29393939-29696969 GCF_051014445.1 Colletes latitarsis | reverse complement strand
GATTGCAAATACCAGAACTACCCTAGACGTAGCCGGCATTTTCCTCTAAAATATTTATCACAACCAGGTTTAATTGACTGTTTCGGTGTGGCACCACGTTACTACGACATCCAATCCAGAAAACACCCAGGATATGACCAACAAGTATGCGAAATATGCGACAGTATGAGCCTGACGGTTGCAAATACCAGAACTAACCCAGCCATAACCGGCGTTATCATTTAAAATATTTATCACAACCAGGTTTAATTGACTGTTTCCGTGTGGTACCACAATACTACGTGATCCAAACCAAAAAAACACAGGATCTGCCAAACAAGTATCCGCAAAATGCGAAAGTATAAGCCTGATGATTGCAAACACCAGAACTAACCCAAACATAACCGGCGTTAACATCTAAAATATTTATCACAACCAGGTTTACTTGACTGTTTCGGTGTGGTACCACATTACTACGTGATCCAAACCAGAAAAACCCAGGATCTGACCAACAAGTATGCGAAAAATGCGAAAGTATGAGCCTGATGATTGCAAATACCAGGACTAACCCAGACGTAGCCGGCGTTATCCTCTAAAATATTAATCACTACCAGGATTAACTGACCGTTTCGGTGGGGCACCACATTACTACGACATCCAAACCAGAAAATACCCAGGATATGACCAACAAGTGTGCGAAAAATGCGAAAGTATGAGCCTGACGGTTGCAAATACCAGAACTAACCCAGCCATAACCGGCGGTATCATCTAAAATATTTATCACAATCGGGTTTAATTGACTGTTTCGGTGTGGTACCACATTACTACGTGATCCAAACCAGAAAAACCCAGGATCTGACCAACAAGTATGCGAAAAATGCGAAAGTATGAGCCTGATGATTGCAAATACCAGGACTAACCCAGACGTAGCCGGCGTTATCCTCTAAAATATTAATCACTACCAGGATTAACTGACCGTTTCGGTGGGGCACCACATTACTACGACATCCAAACCAGAAAATACCCAGGATATGACCAACAAGTGTGCGAAAAATGCGAAAGTATGAGCCTGACGGTTGCAAATACCAGAACTAACCCAGCCATAACCGGCGGTATCATCTAAAATATTTATCACAATCGGGTTTAATTGACTGTTTCGGTGTGGTACCACATTACTACGTGATCCAAACCTGAAAAATCCGGGATCTGACCAACAAGTGTGCGAAAAATGCGAAAGTATAAGCCTGATGATTGCAAATACCAGAACTAAGCCAGACATAACCGGCGTTATCCTCTAAAATACTAACCACAATCGGGTTTAATTGACTGTTTCGGTGTGGTACCACATTACTACGTGATCCAAACCAGAAAAACCCAGGATCTGACCAACAAGTATGCGAAAAATGCGAAAGTATGAGCCTGATGATTGCAAATACCAGAACTAACCCAGGCATAACCGGCGTTATCATCTAAAATATTTATCACAACAAGCTTTTATTGACTGTTTCGGTGTGGTACCACATTACTACGTGATCGGAATCAGAAAAAACCCAGGATCTGACCAACAAGTATGCGAAAAATGCGAAACTATGAGCCTGATGATTGCAAATACCAGAACTAACCCAGACATAACCGACGTTATCACCTAAAATATTAATCGCAACCAGGTTTAATTGACTGTTTCGGTGTGGTACCACATTACTACGTGATCCAAACCAGAAAAAACCAGGATCTGACCAACAAGTAAGCGAAAAATGCGAAAGTATGAGCCTGTTGATTGCAAGTACCAGAACTAACCCAGACATAACCGGCGTTATCATCTAAAATATTTATCACAACCAGGTTTAATTGACTGTTTCGGTGTGGTACCACATTACTACGTGATCCAAACCAGAAAAAACCCAGGATCTGACCAACAAGTATGCGAAAAATGCGAAACTATGAGCCTGATGATTGCAAATACCAGAACTAACCCAGGCGTAACCGGCGTTATCATCTAAAATATTTATCACAACAAGCTTTTATTGACTGTTTCGGTGTGGTACCACATTACTACGTGATCCAAACCAGAAAAACCCAGGATCTGACCAACAAGTATGCCAAAAATGCGAAAGTATGAGCCTGTTGATTGCAAATACCAGAACTAACCCAGACGTAGCCGGCGTTATCCTCTAAAATATTAATCACAACCAGGTTTAATTGACTGTTTCGGTGTGGCACCACATTACTACGACATCCAAACCAGAAAATACACAGGATATGACGAACAAGTATGCGAAAAATGCGAAAGTATGTGCCTGATGATTGCAAATACCAGAACTAACCCAGGCATAACCGGCGTTATCATCTAAAATATTTATCACAACAAGCTTTTATTGACTGTTCCGGTGTGGTACCACATTACTACGTGATCCAAACCAGAAAAACCCAGGTTCTGACCAACAAGTTTGCGAAAAATGCGAAAGTATGAGCCTGATGATTGCAAATACCAGAACTAACCCAGACATAACCGGCGTTATAATCTAAAATATTTATCACAACCAGATTTAATTGACCTTTTCGGTGTGGCACCACGTTACTACGACATCCAAACCAGAAAATACCCAGGATATGACCAACAAGTATGCGAAAAATGCGAAAGTATGAGCCTGATGGTTGCAAATACCAGGACTAACCCAGACATAACCGGCGTTATCATCTAAAATATTTATCACAACAAGCTTTTATTGACTGTTTCGGTGTGGTACCACATTACTACGTGATCCAAATCAGAAAAAACCCAGGATCTGACCATCAAGTATGCGAAAAATGCGAAAGTATGAGCCTGATGGTTGCAAATACCAGAACTAACCCAGACATAACCGCCGCTATCATCTAAAATATTTATCACAACCAGGTTTAATAGACTGTTTCGGTGTGGTACCACATTACTACGTGATCCAAACCAGAAAAACCCAGGATCTGACCAACAAGTATGCGAAAGATGCGAAAGTATGAGCCTGTTGATTGCAAATACCAGAACTAACCCAGACATAATCGGCGTTGTCATCTAAAATATTTATCACAACAAGCTTTTATTGACTGTTTCGGTGTGGTACCACATTACTACGTGATCCAAACCAGAAAAACCCTGGATCTGACCAACAAGTTTGCGAAAAATGCGAAAGTATGAGCCTGATGATTGCAAATACCAGAACTAACCCAGATATAACCGGCGTTATAATCTAAAATATTTATTACAACCAGGTTTAGTTGACTGTTTCGGTGTGGCACCACGTTACTACGACATCCAAACCAGAAAGTACCCAGGATATGACCAACAAGTATGCGAAAAATGCGAAACTATGAGCCTGATGGTTGCAAATACCAGAACTAACCCAGACATAACCGGCGTTATCATCTAAAATGTTTATCACAACAAGCTTTTATTGACTGTTTCGGTGTGGTACCACATTACTACGTGATCCAAATCAGAAAAAACCCAGGATCTGACCAACAAGTTTGCGAACAATGCGAAAGTATGAGCCTGATGGTTGCAAATACCAGAACTATCCCAGACATAACCGGCGTGATCATCTAAAATATTTATCACAACCAGGTTTAATTGACTGTTTCGGTGTGGCACCACGTTACTACGACATCCAAATCAGAAAATACCCAGGATATGACCAACAAGTATGCGAAAAATGCGAAAGTATGAGCCTGATGGTTGCAAATACCAGAACTAGCCCAGACATAACCGGCGTCATCATCTAAAATATTTATCACAACCAGGTTTAATTGACTGTTTCGGTGTGGTACCACATTACTACGGGATCCAAACCAGAAAAAGCCAGTGACTGACCAACAAGTATGCGAAAAATGCGAACGTATGAGCCTGATGATTGCAAATACCAGAACTAACCCAAAAATAACCGGTGTTATCATCTAAAATATTTATCACGACCTGGTTTAATTGACTGTTTCGGTGTGGTACCACATTACTACGTGATCCAAACCAGAAAAACCCAGGATCTGACCAACAAGTATGCGAAAAATGTGAAAGTGTTAGCCTGATGGTTGCAAATACCAGAACTAGCCCAGACATAACCGGCGTTATCATCTAAAATATTGATCACAACCAGGTTTAATTGACTGTTTCGTTGTGGCACCACGTTACTACGACTTCCAAACCAGAAAATACCCAGGATATGACCAACAAGTATGCGAAATATGCGAAAGTATGAGCCTGATGGTTGCAAATACCAGAACTAACCCAGACATAACCGGCGTTATCATCTAAAATATTAATCACAACCAGGTTTAATTGACTGTTTCGCTGTGGCACCACATTACTACGACATCCAAACCAGAAAATACCCAGGATCAGACCAACAAGTACGCGAAAAATGCGAAGGTATGAGCCTGATGATTGCAAATACCAGAACTAACCCAAAAATAACCGGCGTTATCATCTAAAATATTTATCACGACCTGGTTTAATTGACTGTTTCGGTGTGGCACCACGTTACTACGACATCCAAACCAGAACATACCCAGGATATGACCAACAAGTATGCGAAAAATGCGAAAGTATGAGCCTGATGGTTGCAAATACCAGAGCTAACCCAGACATAACCGGCGTTATCATCTAAAATATTTATCACAACAAGCTTTTATTGACTGTTTCGGTGTGGTACCACATTACTACGTGATCCAAACCAGAAAAACCCAGGATCTGACCAACAAGTTTGCGAAAAATGCGAAAGTATGAGCCTGATGATTGCAAATACCAGAACTAACCCAGACATAACCGGCGTTATCATCTAAACTATTTATCACAACCAGGTTTAATGGACTGTTTCGGTGTGGCACCACGTTACTACGACATCCAAACCAGAAAATACCCGGGATATGACCGACAAGTATGCGAAAAATGCGAAAGTATGAGCCTGAGGGTTGCAAATACCAGAACTAACCCAGACATAACCGGCGTTATCATCTAAAATATTTATCACAACCAGGTTTAATTGACTGGTTCGGTGTGGTACCACATTACTACGTGATCCAAACCAGAAGAACCCAGGATCTGACCAACAAGTTTGCGAAAAATGCGAAAGTATGAGCCTGATGATTGCAAATACCAGAACTAACCCAGACATAACCGGCGTTATCATCTAAAAAATTTATCACAACCAGGTTTAATTGACTGTTTCGGTGTGGCACCACGTTACTACGACATCCAAACCAGAAAATACCCAGGATATGACCGACAAGTATGCGAAAAATGCGAAAGTATGAGCCTGGTGGTTGCAAATAACAGAACTAACCCAGCCATAACCGGCGTTATCATCTAAAATAATTATCACAACAAGCTTTTATTGACTGTTTCAGTGTGGTACCACAGTACTACGTGATCCAAATCAGGAAAAACCCAGGATCTGACCAACAAGTATGCGAAAAATGCGAAACTATGAGCCTGGTGATTGCAAATACCAGAACTAACCCAGACATAACCGGCGTTATCATCTAAAATATTTATCACAACCAGGTTTAATTGACTGTTTCGGTGTGGCACCACGTTACTACGACTTCCAAACCAGAAAATACCCAGGATCAGACCAACAAGTACGCGAAAAATGCGAAGGTATGAGCCTGATGATTGCAAATACCAGAACTAACCCAAATATAACCGGCGTTATCATCTAAAATATTAATCACAACCAGGTTAAATTGACTGTTTCGGTGTGGCACCACGTTACTACGACATCCAAACCAGAAAATACCCAGGATATGACCGACAAGTATGCGAAAAATGCGAAAGTATGAGCCTGGTGGTTGCAGATAACAGAACTAACCCAGCCATAACCGGCGTTATCATCTAAAATAATTATCACAACAAGCTTTTATTGACTGTTTCAGTGTGGTACCACAGTACTACGTGATCCAAATCAGGAAAAACCCAGGATCTGACCAACAAGTATGCGAAAAATGCGAAACTATGAGCCTGGTGATTGCAAATACCAGAACTAACCCAGACATAACCGGCGTTATCATCTAAAATATTTATCACAACCAGGTTTAATTGACTGTTTCGGTGTGGCACCACGTTACTACGACTTCCAAACCAGAAAATACCCAGGATATGACCAACAAGTATGCGAAATATGCGAAAGTATGAGCCTGATGGTTGCAAATACCAGAACTAACACAGACATAACCGGCGTTATCATCTAAAATATTAATCACAACCGGGTTAAATTGACTGTTTCGGTGTGGCACCACGTTACTACGACATCCAAACCAGAAAATACCCAGGATATGACCGACAAGTATGCGAAAAATGCGAAAGTATGAGCCTGGTGGTTGCAGATAACAGAACTAACCCAGCCATAACCGGCGTTATCATCTAAAATGTTTATCACAACAAGCTTTTATTGACTGTTTCGGTGTGGTACCACATTACTACGTGATCCAAATCAGAAAAAACCCAGGATCTGACCAACAAGTTTGCGAACAATGCGAAAGTATGAGCCTGATGGTTGCAAATACCAGAACTATCCCAGACATAACCGGCGTGATCATCTAAAATATTTATCACAACCAGGTTTAATTGACTGTTTCGGTGTGGCACCACGTTACTACGACATCCAAATCAGAAAATACCCAGGATATGACCAACAAGTATGCGAAAAATGCGAAAGTATGAGCCTGATGGTTGCAAATACCAGAACTAGCCCAGACATAACCGGCGTCATCATCTAAAATATTTATCACAACCAGGTTTAATTGACTGTTTCGGTGTGGTACCACATTACTACGGGATCCAAACCAGAAAAAGCCAGTGACTGACCAACAAGTATGCGAAAAATGCGAACGTATGAGCCTGATGATTGCAAATACCAGAACTAACCCAAAAATAACCGGTGTTATCATCTAAAATATTTATCACGACCTGGTTTAATTGACTGTTTCGGTGTGGTACCACATTACTACGTGATCCAAACCAGAAAAACCCAGGATCTGACCAACAAGTATGCGAAAAATGTGAAAGTGTTAGCCTGATGGTTGCAAATACCAGAACTAGCCCAGACATAACCGGCGTTATCATCTAAAATATTGATCAGAACCAGGTTTAATTGACTGTTTCGTTGTGGCACCACGTTACTACGACTTCCAAACCAGAAAATACCCAGGATATGACCAACAAGTATGCGAAATATGCGAAAGTATGAGCCTGATGGTTGCAAATACCAGAACTAACCCAGACATAACCGGCGTTATCATCTAAAATATTTATCACAACAAGCTTTTATTGACTGTTTCGGTGTGGCACCACATTACTACGACATCCAAACCAGAAAATACCCAGGATCAGACCAACAAGTACGCGAAAAATGCGAAGGTATGAGCCTGATGATTGCAAATACCAGAACTAACCCAAAAATAACCGGCGTTATCATCTAAAACATTTATCACAACCAGGTTTAATTGACTGTTTCGGTGTGGTACCACATTACTACGTGATCCAAACCAGAAGAACCCAGGATCTGACCAACAAGTTTGCGAAAAATGCGAAAGTATGAGCCTGATGATTGCAAATACCAGAACTAACCCAGACATAACCGGCGTTATCATCTAAAAAATTTATCACAACCAGGTTTAATTGACTGTTTCGGTGTGGCACCACGTTACTACGACATCCAAACCAGAAAATACCCAGGATATGACCGACAAGTATGCGAAAAATGCGAAAGTATGAGCCTGGTGGTTGCAAATAACAGAACTAACCCAGCCATAACCGGCGTTATCATCTAAAATAATTATCACAACAAGCTTTTATTGACTGTTTCAGTGTGGTACCACAGTACTACGTGATCCAAATCAGGAAAAACCCAGGATCTGACCAACAAGTATGCGAAAAATGCGAAACTATGAGCCTGGTGATTGCAAATACCAGAACTAACCCAGACATAACCGGCGTTATCATCTAAAATATTTATCACAACCAGGTTTAATTGACTGTTTCGGTGTGGCACCACGTTACTACGACTTCCAAACCAGAAAATACCCAGGATCAGACCAACAAGTACGCGAAAAATGCGAAGGTATGAGCCTGATGATTGCAAATACCAGAACTAACCCAAAAATAACCGGCGTTATCATCTAAAATATTAATCACAACCAGGTTAAATTGACTGTTTCGGTGTGGCACCACGTTACTACGACATCCAAACCAGAAAATACCCAGGATATGACCGACAAGTATGCGAAAAATGCGAAAGTATGAGCCTGGTGGTTGCAGATAACAGAACTAACCCAGCCATAACCGGCGTTATCATCTAAAATAATTATCACAACAAGCTTTTATTGACTGTTTCAGTGTGGTACCACAGTACTACGTGATCCAAATCAGGAAAAACCCAGGATCTGACCAACAAGTATGCGAAAAATGCGAAACTATGAGCCTGGTGATTGCAAATACCAGAACTAACCCAGACATAACCGGCGTTATCATCTAAAATATTTATCACAACCAGGTTTAATTGACTGTTTCGGTGTGGCACCACGTTACTACGACTTCCAAACCAGAAAATACCCAGGATATGACCAACAAGTATGCGAAATATGCGAAAGTATGAGCCTGATGGTTGCAAATACCAGAACTAACACAGACATAACCGGCGTTATCATCTAAAATATTAATCACAACCAGGTTAAATTGACTGTTTCGGTGTGGCACCACGTTACTACGACATCCAAACCAGAAAATACCCAGGATATGACCGACAAGTATGCGAAAAATGCGAAAGTATGAGCCTGGTGGTTGCAGATAACAGAACTAACCCAGCCATAACCGGCGTTATCATCTAAAATAATTATCACAACAAGCTTTTATTGACTGTTTCAGTGTGGTACCACAGTACTACGTGATCCAAATCAGGAAAAACCCAGGATCTGACCAACAAGTATGCGAAAAATGCGAAACTATGAGCCTGGTGATTGCAAATACCAGAACTAACCCAGACATAACCGGCGTTATCATCTAAAATATTTATCACAACCAGGTTTAATTGACTGTTTCGGTGTGGCACCACGTTACTACGACTTCCAAACCTGAAAATACCCAGGATATGACCAACAAGTATGCGAAATATGCGAAAGTATGAGCCTGATGGTTGCAAATACCAGAACTAACACAGACATAACCGGCGTTATCATCTAAAATATTAATCACAACCAGGTTAAATTGACTGTTTCGGTGTGGCACCACATTACTACGACATCCAAACCAGAGAATACCCAGGATCTGACCAACAATGATGCGGAAAATGCGAAGGTATGAGCCTGATGGTTGCAAATACCAGAACTAACCCAGACTTAACCGACGTTATCATGTAAAATATTAATCACAACCAGGTTTAATTGACTGTTACGGTGTGGCACCACATTACTACGACGTCCAAACCAGAAAATACCCAGGATATGACCAACAAGTATGCGAAAAATGCGAAAGTATGAGCCTGATGGTTGCAAATACCAGAACTAGCCCAGACATAACCGGCGTTATCATCTAAAATATTTATCACAACCAGGTTTAATTGACTGTTTCGGTGTGGCACCACGTTACTACGACTTCCAAACCAGAAAATACCGAGGATATGACCAACAAGTATGCGAAATATGCGAAAGTATGAGCCTGATGATTGCAGATACCAGAACTAACCCAGACATAACCGGCGTTATCATCTAAAATATTTATCACAACCAGGTTTAATTGACTGTTTCGGTGTGGCACCACGTTACTACGACATCCAAACCAGAAAATACCCAGGATATGACCAACAAGTATGCGAACAATGCGAAAGTATGAGCCTGATGGTTGCAAATACCAGAGCTAACCCAGACATAACCGGCGTTATCATCTAAAATATTTATCACAACAAGCTTTTATTGACTGTTTCGGTGTGGTACCACATTACTACGTGATCCAAACCAGAAGAACCCAGGATCTGACCAACAAGTTTGCGAAAAATGCGAAAGAATGAGCCTGATGATTGCAAATACCAGAACTAATCCAGACATAACCGGCGTTATCATCTAAAATATTTATCACAACCAGGTTTTATTGACTGTTTCGGTGTGGCACCACGTTACTACGACATCCAAACCAGAAAATACCGAGGATATGACCGACAAGTATTGCGAAAAATGCGAAAGTATGAGCCTGATGGTTGCAAATACCAGAACTAACCCAGACATAACCGGCGTTATCATATAAAATATTTATCACAACCAGGTTTAATTGACTGTTTCGGTGTGGCACCACAGTACTACGACATCCAAACCAGAAAAAATCCTGGAACTGTCCAACAAGTATGCGAAATATGCGATAGTATGAGCCTGATGATTGCAAGTACCAGAACTAACCCAGACATAACCGACGTTATCATGTAAAATATTAATCACAACCAGGTTTAATTGACTGTTTCGGTGTGGCAACACATTAGTACGACATCCAAACCAGAAAATACCCAGGATGTGACCAACAAGTATGCGAAAAATGCGAAAGTATGAGCCTGATGGTTGGAAGTACCAGAACTAGCCCAGACATAACCGGCGTTATCATCTAAAATATTAATCACAACAAGGCTTAATTGTCTGTTTCGGTGTGGCACCACATTACTACGACATCCAATCCAGAAAATACCCAGGATGTGACCAACAAGTATGCGAAAAATGCGAAAGTATGAGCCTGATGGTTGGAAATACCAGAACTAGCCCAGACATAACCGGCGTTATCATCTAAAATATTTATCACAACCAGGTATAATTGACTGTTTCGGTGTCGTACCACATTACTACGTGATCCAAACCAGAAAAAACCCAGGATTTGACCAACGAGTATGCGAAAAATGCGAAAGTATGAGCCTGATGATTGCAAATACCAGAACTAACCCAGACATAACCGGCGTTATCATCTAAAATATTTATCACAACCAGGTTTAATTGACTGCTTCGGTGTGGTACCACATTACTACGTGATCCAAACCAGAAAAAACCCAGGATCAGACCAACAAGTATGCGAAAAATGCGAAGGTATGAGCCTGATGATTGCAAATACCAGAACTAACACAAAAATAACCGGCGTTATCATCTAAAATATTTATCACGACATGGCTTAAATGACTGTTTCGGTGTGGCACCACGTTACTACGACATCCAAACCAGAAAATACCCAGGATATGACCAACAAGTTTGCGAAATATGCGAAAGTATGGGTCTGATGATTGCAAGTACCAGAACTAACCCAGACATAACCGGCGTTATCATCTAAAATATTTATCACAACCAGGTTTAATTGACCGTTTCGGTGTGGTACCACATTCCTATGTGATCCAAACCGGAAAAACCCACGATCTGACCAACAAGTACGCGAAAAATGCGAAGGTATGAGCCTGATGATTACAAATACCAGAACTAACCCAAAAATAACCGGCGTTATCATCTAAAATATTTATCACGACCTGGTTTAATTGACTGTTTCGGTGTGGCACCACGTTACTACGACATCCAAACCAGAAAATACCCAGGATATGACCAACAAGTATGCGAAAAATGCGAAAGTATGAGCCTGATGGTTGCAAATACCAGAACTAACCCAGACATAACCGGCGTTATCATCTAAAATATTTATCACAACAAGCTTTTATTGACTGTTTCGGTGTGGTACCACATTACTACGTGATCCAAATCAGAAAAAACCCAGGATCTGATCAACAAGTATGCGAAAAATGCGAAAGTATGAGCCTGATGGTTGCAAATACCAGAACTAACCCAGACATAACCGGCGTTATCATCTAAAATATTTATCACAACCAGGTTTAATTGACTGTTTCGGTGTGGTACCACATTACTACGTGATCCAAACCAGAAAAAACCCAGGATCAGACCAACAAGTACGCGAATAATGCGAAGGTATGAGCCTGATGATTGCAAATACCAGAACTAACCCAAAAATAACCGGTGTTATCATCTAAAATATTTATCACGACCTGGTTTAATTGACTGCTTCGGTGTGGTACCACATTGCTACGTGATCCAAACCAGAAAAACCCTGGATCTGACCAACAAGTATGCGAAAAATGCGAAAGTATGAGCCTGATGGTTGCAAATACCAGAACTAGCCCAGACATAACCGGCGTTATCATCTAAAATATTTATCACAACCATGTTTAATTGACTGTTTCGGTGTGGCACCACATTACTACGACATCCAAACCAGAAAAAATCCTGGAACTGACCAACAAGTATGCGAAATATGCGATAGTATGAGCCTGATGATGGCAAGTACCAGAACTAACCCAGACATAACCGACGTTATCATGTAAAATATTAATCACAACCAGGTTTAATTGACTGTTTCGGTGTGGCAACACATTAGTACGACATCCAAACCAGAAAATACCCAGGATGTGACCAACAAGTATGCCAAAAATGCGAAAGTATGAGCCTGATGGTTGGAAATACCAGAACTAGCCCAGACATAACCGGCGTTATCATCTAAAATATTTATCACAACCAGGTTTAATTGCCTGTTTCGGTGTGGTACCACATTACTACGTGATCCAAACCAGAAAAAACCCAGGATCTGACCAACGAGTATGCGAAAAATGCGAAAGTATGAGCCTGATGATTGCAAATACCAGAACTAACCCAGACATAACCGGCGTTATCATCTAAAATATTTATCACAACCAGGTTTAATTGACTGTTTCGGTGTGGCACCACGTTACTACGACATCCAAACCAGAAAATACCCAGGATATGACCAACAAGTATGCGAAATATGCGAAAGTATGGGCCTGATGATTGCAAGTACCAGAACTAACTCAGACATAACCGGCGTTATCATCTAAAATATTTATCACAACCAGGTTTAATTGACCGTTTCGGTGTGGTACCACATTCCTACGTGATCCAAACCGGAAAAACCCACGATCTGACCAACAAGTACGCGAAAAATGCGAAGGTATGAGCCTGATGATTGCAAATACCAGAACTAACCCAAAAATAACCGGCGTTATCATCTAAAATATTTATCACGACCTGGTTTAATTGACCGTTTCGGTGTGGCACCACGATACTACGACATCCAAACCAGAAAATACCCAGGATATGACCAACAAGTATGCGAAAAATGCGAAAGTATGAGCCTGATGGTTGCAAATACCAGAACTAACCCAGACATAACCGGCGTTATGATCTAAAATATTTATCACAACAAGCTTTTATTGACTGTTTCGGTGTGGTACCACATTACTACCTGATCCAAACCAGAAAAACCCAGGATCTGACCAACAAGTATGCGAAAAATGCGAAAGTATGAGCCTGATGGTTGCAAATACCAGAACTAGCCCAGACATAACCGGCGTTATCATCTAAAATATTTATCACAACCAGGTTTAATTGACTGTTTCGGTGTGGCACCACGTTACTACGACTTCCAAACCAGAAAATACCCAGGATATGACCAACAAGTATGCGAAATATGCGAAAGTATGAGCCTGATGGTTGCAAATACCAGAACTAACCCAGACATAACCGGCGTTATCATCTAAAATATTTATCACAACCAGGTTTAATTGACTGTTTCGGTGTGGTACCACATTACTACGTGATCCAAACCACAAAAACCCAGGATCTGACCAACAATGATGCGAAAAATGCGAAAGTATGAGCCTGATGGTTGCAAATACCAGAACTAACCCAGACTTAACCGACGTTATCATGTAAAATATTAATCACAACCAGGTTTAATTGACTGTTACGGTGTGGCACCACATTACTACGACGTCCAAACCAGAAAATACCCAGGATATGACCGACAAGTATGCGAAAAATGCGAAAGTATGAGCCTGAGGGTTGCAAATACCAGAACTAACCCAGACATAACCGGCGTTATCATCTAAAATATATATCACAACCAGGTTTAATTGACGGTTTCGGTGTGGTACCACATTACTACGTGATCCAAACCAGAAGAACCCAGGATCTGACCAACAAGTTTGCGAAAAATGCGAAAGTATGAGCCTGATGGTTGCAAATACCAGAACTAACCCAGACTTAACCGACGTTATCATCTAAAATATTTATCACAACCAGGTTTTATTGACTGTTTCGGTGTGGCACCACGTTACTACGACTTCCAAACCAGAAAATACCCAGGATATGACCAACTAGTATGCGAAAAATGCGAAAATATGAGCGTGATGATTGCAAATAGCAGAACTAACCTAGACGTAGCCGGCGTTATCATCTAAAATATTTATCACAACCAGGTTTAATTGACTGTTTCGGTGTGGTACCACATTACTACGTGATCCAAACCAGAAAAAACCCAGGATCTGACCAACGGGTATGCGAAAAATGCGAAAGTATGAGCCTGATGATTGCAAATACCAGAACTAATCCAGACATAACCGGCGTTATCATCTAAAATATTTATCACAACCAGGTTTAATTGACTGTTTCGGTGTGGCAACACATTACTACGACATCCAAACCAGAAAAACCCAGGATCTGACCAACAAGTTTGCGAAAAATGCGAATGTATGAGCCTGATGATTGCAAATACCAGAACTAACCCAGTCATAACCGGCGTTATCATCTAAAATATTTATCACAACCAGGTTTAATTGACTGTTTCGGTGTGGCACCACGTTACTACGCCATCCAAACCAGAAAATACCCAGGATATGACCAACAAGTATGCGAAAAATGCGAAAGTATGAGCCTGATGGTTGCAAATACAAGAACTAACCCAGACATGACCGGCGTTATCATCTAAAATATTTATCACAACGAGCTTTTATTGACTGTTTCGGTGTGGTACCACATTACTACGTGATCCAAATCAGAAAAAACCCAGCATCTGACCAACAAGTATGCGAAAAATGCGAAAGTATGAGCCTGATGGTTGCAAATACCAGAACTAGCCCAGACATAACCGGCGTTATCATCTAAAATATTTATCACAACCAGGTTTAATTGACTGTTTCGGTGTGGTACCACATTACTACGTGATCCAAAACGGAAAAACCCAGGATATGACCAACAAGTATGCGAAATATGCGAAAGTATGAGCCAGATGATTGCAGATACCAGAACTAACCCAGACATAACCGGCGTTATCATCTAAAATATTTATCACAACCAGGTTTAATTGACTGTTTCGGTGTGGTACTACATTACTACGTGATCCGAACCTGAAAAAACCCAAGATCAGACCAACAAGTACGCGAAAAATGTGAAGGTATGAGCCTGATGATTGCAAATACCAGAACTAACCCAAAAATAACCGGCGTTACCATCTAAAATATTTATCACGACCTGGTTTAATTGACTGTTTCGGTGTGGCACCACGTTACTACGACATCCAAACCAGAAAATACCCAGGATATGACCAACAAGTATGCGAAAAATGCGAAAGTATGAGCCTGATGGTTGCAAATACCAGAACTAACCCAGACATAACCGGCGTTATCATCTAAAATATTTATCACAACAAGCTTTTATTGACTGTTTCGGTGTGGTACCACATTACTACGTGATCCAAATCAGAAAAAACCCAGGATCTGATCAACAAGTATGCGAAAAATGCGAAAGTATGAGCCTGATGGTTGCAAATACCGGAACTAACCCAGACATAACCGGCGTTATCATCTAAAATATTTATCACAACCAGGTTTAATTGACTGTTTCGGTGTGGTACCACATTACTACGTGATCCAAACCAGAAAAACCCAGGATCTGACCAACAATGATGCGAAAAATGCGAAAGTATGAGCCCGATGGTTGCAAATACCAGAACTAACCCAGACTTAACCGACGTTATCATGTGGAATATTAATCACAACCAGGTTTAATTGACTGTTTCGGTGTGGCACCACATTACTACGACATCCAAACCAGGAAATACCCAGGATATGACCAACAAGTATGCGAAAAATGCGAAAGTATGAGCCTGATGGTTGCAAATACCAGAACTAGGCCAGACATAACCGGCGTTATCATCTAAAATATTTGTCACAACCAGGTTTAATTGACTGTTTCGGTGTGGCACCACGTTACTACGACTTCCAAACCAGAAAATACCGAGGATATGACCAACAAGTATGCGAAATATGCGAAAGTATGAGCCTGATGATTGCAGATACCAGAACTAACCCAGACATAACCGGCGTTATCATCTAAAATATTTATCACAACCAGGTTTAATTGACTGTTTCGGTGTGGCACCACGTTACTACGTGATCCAAATCAGAAAAAACCCAGGATCTGACCAACAAGTATGCGAAATATGCGAAAGTATGGGCCTGATGATTGCAAGTACCAGAACTAAACCAGACATAACCGGCGTTATCATCTAAAATATTTATCACAACCAGGTTTAATTGACCGTTTCGGTGTGGCACCACATTACTTCGACATCCAAACCAGAAAATACCCAGGATATGACCAACAAGTATGCGAAAAATGCGAAAGTATGGGCCTGATGATTGCAATTACCAGAACTAACCCAGACATAACCGGCGTTATCATCTAAAATATTTATCACAACAAGCTTTTATTGACTGCTTCGGTGTGGTACCACATTACTGCGTGATCCAAACCGGAAATACCCAGGATATGACCAACAAGTATGCGAAAAATGCGAAAGTATGAGCCTGATGGTTGCAAATACCAGAACTAGGCCAGACATAACCGGCGTTATCATCTAAAATATTTGTCACAACCAGGTTTAATTGACTGTTTCGGTGTGGCACCACGTTACTACGACTTCCAAACCAGAAAATACCGAGGATATGACCAACAAGTATGCGAAATATGCGAAAGTATGAGCCTGATGATTGCAGATACCAGAACTAACCCAGACATAACCGGCGTTATCATCTAAAATATTTATCACAACCAGGTTTAATTGACTGTTTCGGTGTGGCACCACGTTACTACGTGATCCAAATCAGAAAAAACCCAGGATCTGACCAACAAGTATGCGAAATATGCGAAAGTATGGGCCTGATGATTGCAAGTACCAGAACTAAACCAGACATAACCGGCGTTATCATCTAAAATATTTATCACAACCAGGTTTAATTGACCGTTTCGGTGTGGCACCACATTACTTCGACATCCAAACCAGAAAATACCCAGGATATGACCAACAAGTATGCGAAAAATGCGAAAGTATGGGCCTGATGATTGCAATTACCAGAACTAACCCAGACATAACCGGCGTTATCATCTAAAATATTTATCACAACAAGCTTTTATTGACTGCTTCGGTGTGGTACCACATTACTGCGTGATCCAAACCGGAAAAACCCAGGATCTGACCAACAAGTATGCGAAAAATGCGAAAGTATGAGCCTGTTGATTGCAAATACCAGAACTAACCCAGACATAACCGGCGTTATCATCTAAAATATTTATCACAACCAGGTTTAATTGACTGTTTCGGTGTGGCACCACATTACTACGACATCCAAACAAGAAAATACACAGGATATGACCAACAAGTATGCGAAAAATGCGTAAGTATGAGCCTGATGATTGCAAATACCAGAACTAACCCAGACATAACCGGCGTTATCATCTAAAATATTTATCACAACCAGGTTTTATTGACTGTTTCGGTGTGGCACCACGTTACTACGACTTCCAAACCAGAAAATACCCAGGATATGACCAAGAAGTATGCGAAATATGCGAGAGTATGAGCCTGATGATTGCAGATACCAGAACTAACCCAGACATAACCGGCGTTATCATCTAAAATATTTATCACAACCAGGTTTAATTGACTGTTTCGGTGTGGCACCACATTACTACAACATCCAAACCAGAAAAAACCCAGGATCTGACCAACAAGTATGCGAAAAATGCGAAAATATGAGCCTGATGATTGCAAATAGCAGAACTAACCTAGACGTAGCCGGCGTTATCATCTAAAATATTTATCACAACCAGGTTTAATTGACTGTTTCGGTGTGGTACCACATTACTACGTGATCCAAACCAGAAAAAACCCAGGATCTGACCAACGGGTATGCGAAAAATGCGAAAGTATGAGCCTGATGATTGCAAATACCAGAACTAACCCAGACATAACCGGCGTTATCATCTAAAATATTTATCACAACCAGGTTTAATTGACTGTTTCGGTGTGGTACCACATTACTACGTGATCCAAACCAGAAAAAACCCAGGATCTGACCAACGGGTATGCGAAAAATGCGAAAGTATGAGCCTGATGATTGCAAATACCAGAACTAACCCAGACATAACCGGCGTTATCATCTAAAATATTTATCACAACCAGGTTTAATTGACTGTTTCGGTGTGGTACCACATTACTACGTAATCCAAACCAGAGAAAACCCAGGATCAGACCAACAAGTATGCGAAAAATGCGAAGGTATGAGCATGATGATTGCAAATACCAGAACTAACCTAAAAATAACCGGCGTTATCATCTAAAATATTTATCACGACCTGGCTTAAATGACTGTTTCGGTGTGGCACCACGTTACTACGACATCGAAACCAGAAAATACCCAGGATATGACCAACAAGTATGCGAAATATGCGATAGTATGGGCCTGATGATTGCAAGTACCAGAACTAACCCAGACATAACCGGCGTTATCATCTAAAATATTTATCACAACCAGGTTTAATTGACCGTTTCGGTGTGGTACCACATTCCTACTTGATCCAAACCGGAAAAACCCACGATCTGACCAACAAGTATGCGAAAAATGCGAAAGTATGAGCCTGATGGTTGCAAATACCAGAACTAACCCAGACATAACCGGCGTTATCATCTAAAATATTTATCACAACCAGGTTTTATTGACTGTTTCGGTGTGGCACCACGTTACTACGACCTCCAAACCAGAAAATACCCAGGATATGACCAAGAAGTATGCGAAATATGCGAGAGTATGAGCCTGATGATTGCAGATACCAGAACTAACCCAGACATAACCGGCGTTATCATCTAAAATATTTATCACAACCAGGTTTAATTGACTGTTTCGGTGTGGCACCACATTACTACAACATCCAAACCAGAAAAAACCCAGGATCTGACCAACAAGTATGCGAAAAATGCGAAAATATGAGCCTGATGATTGCAAATAGCAGAACTAACCTAGACGTAGCCGGCGTTATCATCTAAAATATTTATCACAACCAGGTTTAATTGACTGGTTCGGTGTGGTACCACATTACTACGTGATCCAAACCAGAAAAAACCCAGGATCTGACCAACGGGTATGCGAAAAATGCGAAAGTATGAGCCTGATGATTGCAAATACCAGAACTAACCCAGACATAACCGGCGTTATCATCTAAAATATTTATCACAACCAGGTTTAATTGACTGTTTCGGTGTGGTACCACATTACTACGTGATCCAAACCAGAAAAAACCCAGGATCTGACCAACGGGTATGCGAAAAATGCGAAAGTATGAGCCTGATGATTGCAAATACCAGAACTAACCCAGACATAACCGGCGTTATCATCTAAAATATTTATCACAACCAGGTTTAATTGACTGTTTCGGTGTGGTACCACATTACTACGTAATCCAAACCAGAGAAAACCCAGGATCAGACCAACAAGTATGCGAAAAATGCGAAGGTATGAGCATGATGATTGCAAATACCAGAACTAACCTAAAAATAACCGGCGTTATCATCTAAAATATTTATCACGACCTGGCTTAAATGACTGTTTCGGTGTGGCACCACGTTACTACGACATCGAAACCAGAAAATACCCAGGATATGACCAACAAGTATGCGAAATATGCGATAGTATGGGCCTGATGATTGCAAGTACCAGAACTAACCCAGACATAACCGGCGTTATCATCTAAAATATTTATCACAACCAGGTTTAATTGACCGTTTCGGTGTGGTACCACATTCCTACTTGATCCAAACCGGAAAAACCCACGATCTGACCAACAAGTATGCGAAAAATGCGAAAGTATGAGCCTGATGGTTGCAAATACCAGAACTAACCCTGACATAACCGGCGTTATCATCTAAAATATTTATCACAACCAGGTTTAATTGACTGTTTCGGTGTGGCAGCACATTACTACGACATCCAAACCAGAAAAACCCAGGATCTGACCAACAAGTTTGCGAAAAATGCGAATGTATGAGCCTGATGATTGCAAATACCAGAACTAACCCAGACATAACCGGCGCTATCATCTAAAATATTTATCACAACCAGGTTTAATTGACTGTTTCGGTGTGGCACCACGTTACTACGCCATCCAAACCAGAAAATACCCAGGATATGACCAACAAGTATGCGAAAAATGCGAAAGTATGAGCCTGATGGTTGCAAATACAAGAACTAACCCAGACATGACCGGCGTTATCATCTAAAATATTTATCACGACAAGCTTTTATTGACTGTTTCGGTGTGGTACCACATTACTACGTGATCCAAATCAGAAAAAACCCAGCATCTGACCAACAAGTATGCGAAAAATGCGAAAGTATGAGCCTGATGGTTGCAAATACCAGAACTAGCCCAGACATAACCGGCGTTATCATCTAAAATATTTATCACAACCAGGTTTAATTGACTGTTTCGGTGTGGTACCACATTACTACGTGATCCAAAACGGAAAAACCCAGGATATGACCAACAAGTATGCGAAATATGCGAAAGTATGAGCCAGATGATTGCAGATACCAGAACTAACCCAGACATAACCGGCGTTATCATCTAAAATATTTATCACAACCAGGTTTAATTGACTGTTTCGGTGTGGTACCACATTACTACGTGATCCAAACCTGAAAAAACCCAGGATCAGACCAACAAGTACGCGAAAAATGCGAAGGTATGAGCCTGATGATTGCAGATACCAGAACTAACCCAAAAATAACCGGCGTTACCATCTAAAATATTTATCACGACCTGGTTTAATTGACTGTTTCGGTGTGGCACCACGTTACTACGACATCCAAACCAGAAAATACCCAGGATATGACCAACAAGTATGCGAAAAATGCGAAAGTATGAGCCTGATGGTTGCAAATACCAGAACTAACCCAGACATAACCGGCGTTATCATCTAAAATATTTATCACAACCAGGTTTTATTGACTGTTTCGGTGTGGCACCACGTTACTACGACTTCCAAACCAGAAAATACCCAGGATATGACCAAGAAGTATGCGAAGTATGCGAGAGTATGAGCCTGATGATTGCAGATACCAGAACTAACCCAGACATAACCGGCGTTATCATCTAAAATATTTATCACAACAAGCTTTTATTGACTGTTTCGGTGTGGTACCACATTACTACGTGATCCAAATTTGAAAAAACCCAGGATCTGATCAACAAGTATGCGAAAAATGCGAAAGTATGAGCCTGATGGTTGCAAATACCGGAACTAACCCAGACATAACCGGCGTTATCATCTAAAATATTTATCACAACCAGGTTTAATTGACTGTTTTGGTGTGGTACCACATTACTACGACATCCAAACCAGGAAATACCAAGGATATGACCAACAAGTATGCGAAAAATGCGAAAGTATGAGCCTGATGGTTGCAAATACCAGAACTAACCCAGACATAACCGGCGTTATCATCTGAAATATTTATCACAACCAGGTTTTATTGACTGTTTCGGTGTGGCACCACGTTACTACGACTTCCAAACCAGAAAATACCCAGGATATGACCAAGAAGTATGCGAAATATGCGAGAGTATGAGCCTGATGATTGCAGATACCAGAACTAACCCAGACATAACCGGCGTTATCATCTAAAATATTTATCACAACCAGGTTTAATTGACTGTTTCGGTGTGGCACCACATTACTACGACATCCAAACCAGAAAAAACCCAGGATCTGACCAACGGGTATGCGAAAAATGCGAAAGTATGAGCCTGATGATTGCAAATACCAGAACTAACCCAGACATAACCGGCGTTATCATCTAAAATATTTATCACAACCAGGTTTAATTGACTGTTTCGGTGTGGTACCACATTACTACGTGATCCAAACCAGAAAAAACCCAGAATCTGACCAACGGGTATGCGAAAAATGCGAAAGTATGAGCCTGATGATTGCAAATACCAGAACTAACCCAGACATAACCGGCGTTATCATCTAAAATATTTATCACAACCAGGTTTAATTGACTGTTTCGGTGTGGTACCACATTACTACGTAATCCAAACCAGAGAAAACCCAGGATCAGACCAACAAGTATGCGAAAAATGCGAAGGTATGAGCATGATGATTGCAAATACCAGAACTAACCTAAAAATAACCGGCGTTATCATCTAAAATATTTATCACGACCTGGCTTAAATGACTGTTTCGGTGTGGCACCACGTTACTACGACATCGAAACCAGAAAATACCCAGGATATGACCAACAAGTATGCGAAATATGCGATAGTATGGGCCTGATGATTGCAAGTACCAGAACTAACCCAGACATAACCGGCGTTATCATCTAAAATATTTATCACAACCAGGTTTAATTGACCGTTTCGGTGTGGTACCACATTCCTACTTGATCCAAACCGGAAAAACCCACGATCTGACCAACAAGTATGCGAAAAATGCGAAAGTATGAGCCTGATGGTTGCAAATACCAGAACTAACCCTGACATAACCGGCGTTATCATCTAAAATATTTATCACAACCAGGTTTAATTGACTGTTTCGGTGTGGCAACACATTACTACGACATCCAAACCAGAAAAACCCAGGATCTGACCAACAAGTTTGCGAAAAATGCGAATGTATGAGCCTGATGATTGCAAATACCAGAACTAACCCAGACATAACCGGCGTTATCATCTAAAATATTTATCACAACCAGGTTTAATTGACTGTTTCGGTGTGGCACCACGTTACTACGCCATCCAAACCAGAAAATACCCAGGATATGACCAACAAGTATGCGAAAAATGCGAAAGTATGAGCCTGATGGTTGCAAATACAAGAACTAACCCAGACATGACCGGCGTTATCATCTAAAATATTTATCACGACAAGCTTTTATTGACTGTTTCGGTGTGGTACCACATTACTACGTGATCCAAATCAGAAAAAACCCAGCATCTGACCAACAAGTATGCGAAAAATGCGAAAGTATGAGCCTGATGGTTGCAAATACCAGAACTAGCCCAGACATAACCGGCGTTATCATCTAAAATATTTATCACAACCAGGTTTAATTGACTGTTTCGGTGTGGTACCACATTACTACGTGATCCAAAACGGAAAAACCCAGGATATGACCAACAAGTATGCGAAATATGCGAAAGTATGAGCCAGATGATTGCAGATACCAGAACTAACCCAGACATAACCGGCGTTATCATCTAAAATATTTATCACAACCAGGTTTAATTGACTGTTTCGGTGTGGTACCACATTACTACGTGATCCAAACCTGAAAAAACCCAGGATCAGACCAACAAGTACGCGAAAAATGCGAAGGTATGAGCCTGATGATTGCAGATACCAGAACTAACCCAAAAATAACCGGCGTTACCATCTAAAATATTTATCACGACCTGGTTTAATTGACTGTTTCGGTGTGGCACCACGTTACTACGACATCCAAACCAGAAAATACCCAGGATATGACCAACAAGTATGCGAAAAATGCGAAAGTATGAGCCTGATGGTTGGAAATACCAGAACTAACCCAGACATAACCGGCGTTATCATCTAAAATATTTATCACAACAAGCTTTTATTGACTGTTTCGGTGTGGTACCACATTACTACGTGATCCAAATTTGAAAAAACCCGGGATCTGATCAACAAGTATGCGAAAAATGCGAAAGTATGAGCCTGATGGTTGCAAATACCGGAACTAACCCAGACATAACCGGCGTTATCATCTAAAATATTTATCACAACCAGGTTTAATTGACTGTTTCGGTGTGGTACCACATTACTACGTGATTCAAACCAGAAAAACCCAGGATCTGACCAACAATGATGCGAAAAATGCGAAAGTATGAGCCTGATGGTTGCAAATACCAGAACTAACCCAGACTTAACCGACGTTATCATGTGGAATATTAATCACAACCAGGTTTAATTGACTGTTTCGGTGTGGCACCACATTACTACGACATCCAAACCAGGAAATACCAAGGATATGACCAACAAGTATGCGAAAAATGCGAAAGTATGAGCCTGATGGTTGCAAATACCAGAACTAGCCCAGACATAACCGGCGTTATCATCTAAAATATTTGTCACAACCAGGTTTAATTGACTGTTTCGGTGTGGCACCACATTGCCACGACATCCAAACCAGAAAATACCCAGGATATGACCAACAAGTATGCGAAATATGCGAAAGTATGAGCCTGATGATTGCAAATACCAGAACTAACCCAGACATAACCGGCGTTATCATCTAAAATATTTATCACAACCAGGTTTAATTGACTGTTTCGGTGTGGCACCACATTACTACGATATCCAAACCAGAAAAACCCAGGATCTGACCAACAAGTTTGCGAAAAATGCGAAAGTATGAGCCTGATGATTGCAAGTACCAGAACTAACCCAGACATAACCGGCGTTATCATCTAAAATATTTATCACAACCAGGTTTAATTGACTGTTTCGGTGTGGCTCCACGTTACTACGACATCCAAACCAGAAAATACCCAGGATATGACCAACAAGTATGCGAAAAATGCGAAAGTATGAGCCTGATGGTTGCAAATACCAGAACTAACCCAGACATAACCGGCGTTATCATCTAAAATATTTATCACAACCAGGTTTAATTGACTGTTTCGGTGTGGTACCACATTACTACGTGATCCAAACCAGAAAAAACCCAGGATCAGACCAACAAGTACGCGAAAAATGCGAAGGTATGAGCCTGATGATTGCAAATACCAGAACTAACCCAAAAATAACCGGCGTTGTCATCTAAAATATTTATCACGACCTGGTTTAATTGACTGTTTCGGTGTGGCACCACGTTACTACGACATCCAAACCAGAAAATACCCAGGATATGACCAACAAGTATGCGAAAAATGCGAAAGTATGATCCTGATGGTTGCAAATACCAGAACTAACCCAGACATAACCGGCGTTATCATCTAAAATATTTATCACAACAAGCTTTTATTGACTGTTTCGGTGTGGTACCACATTACTACGTGATCCAAATCAGAAAAAACCCAGGATCTGATCAACAAGTATGCGAAAAATGCGAAAGTATGAGCCTGATGGTTGCAAATACCGGAACTAACCCAGACATAACCGGCGTTATCATCTAAAATATTTATCACAATCAGGTTTAATTGACTGTTTCGGTGTGGTACCACATTACTACGTGATCCAAACCAGAAAAACCCAGGATAGGACCAACAAGTATGCGAAAAATGCGAAAGTATGTGCCTGATGGTTGCAAATACCAGAACTAACCCAGACATAACCGGCGTTATCATCTAAAATATTTATCACAACCAGGTTTAATTGACTGTTTCGGTGTGGCACCACATTACTACGACATCCAAACCGGAAAAACCCAGCATCTGACCAACTAGTATGCGAAAAATTCGAAAGTATGAGCCTGTTGATTGCAAATACCAGAACTAACCCAGACATAACCGGCGTTATCATCTAAAATATTTATCACAACCAGGTTTAATTGACTGTTTCGTTGTGGTACCACATTACTACGTGATCCAAACCGGAAAAACCCAGGATCTGACCAACAAGTATGCGAAAAATGCGAAAGTATGAGCCTGTTGATTGCAAATACCAGAACTAACCCAGACATAACCGGCGTTATCATCTAAAATATTTATCACAACCAGGTTTAATTGACTGTTTCGGTGTGGTACCACATTACTACGTGATCCAAACCAGAAAAAACCCAGGATCTGACCAACAAGTATGCGAAGAATGCGGAAGTATGAGCCTGATGATTGCAAATACCAGAACTAACCCAAAAATGACCGGCGTTATCATCTAAAATATTTATCACGACCTGGTTTAATTGACTGTTTCGGTGTGGCACCACGTTACTAAGACATCCAAACCAGAAAATACCCAGGATATGACCAACGAGTATGCGAAATATGCGAAAGTATGAGCCTGATGATTGCAGATACCAGAACTAACCCAGACATAACCGGCGGTATCATCTAAAATATTTATCACAACCAGGTTTAATTGACTGTTTCGGTGTGGCACCACATTACTACGACATCCAAACCAGAAAAAACCCTGGAACTGACCAACAAGTATGCGAAAAATGCGATAGTATGAGCCTGATGATTGCAAGTACCAGAACTAACCCAGACATAACCGACGTTATCATCTAAAATATTTATCACAACCAGGTTTAATTGACTGTTTCGGTATGGCACCACATTACTACGGCATCCAAACCAGAAAATACACAGGATATGACCAACAAGTATGCGAAAAATGCGAAAGTATGAGCCTGATGATTGCAAATACCAGAACTAGCCCAGACATAACCGGCGTTATCATCTAAAATATTTATCACAACCAGGTTTAATTGACTGTTTCGGTGTGGCACCACGTTACTACGACATCCAAACCAGAAAATACCCAGGATATGACCAACAAGTATGCGAAATATGCGAAAGTATGAGCCTGATGATTGCAAATACCAGAACTAACCCAGACATAACCGGCGTTATCATCTAAAATATTTATCACAACCAGGTTTAATTGACTGTTTCGGTGTGGCACCACGTTACTACGACATCCAAACCAGAAAATACCCAGGATATGACCAACAAGTATGCGAAAAATGCGAAAGTATGAGCCTGATGGTTGCAAATACCAGAACTAACCCAGACATAACCGGCGTTATCATCTAAAATATTTATCACAACAAGCTTTTATTGACTGTTTCGGTGTGGTACCACATTACTACGTGATCCAAATTAGAAAAAACTCAGGATCTGACCAACAAGTATGCGAAAAATGCGATAGTATGAGCCTGATGATTGCAAGTACCAGAACTAACCCAGACATAACCGACGTTATCATCTAAAATATTTATCACAACCAGGTTTAATTGACTGTTTCGGTATGGCACCACATTACTACGACATCCAAACCAGAAAATACACAGGATATGACCAACAAGTATGCGAAAAATGCGAAAGTATGAGCCTGATGATTGCAAATACCAGAACTAGCCCAGACATAACCGGCGTTATAATCTAAAATATTTATCACAACCAGGTTTAATTGACTGTTTCGGTGTGGTACCACATTACTACGACATCCAAACCAGAAAATACCCTGGATATGACCAATAAGTATGCGAAATATGCGAAAGTATGAGCCTGATGATTGCAAATACCAGAACTAGCCCAGACATAACCGGCGTTATCATCTAAAATATTTATCACAACCAGGTTAAATTGACCGTTTCGGTGTGGTACCACATTACTACGTGATCCAGACCAGAAAAAACCCAGGATCAGACCAACAAGTATGCGAAAATTGCGAAAGTATGAGCCTGATGATTGCAGATACCAGAACTAACCCAGACATAACCGGCGTTATCGTCTAAAATATTTATCACAACCAGGTTTAATTGACTGTTTCGGTGTGGCACCACGTTACTACGACATCCAAACCAGAAAATACCCAGGATATGACCAACAAGTATGCGAAATATGCGAAAGTATGGGCCTGATGATTGCAAGTACCAGAACTAAATCAGACGTAACCGGCGTTATCATCTAAAATATTTATCACAACCAGGTTTAATTGACCGTTTTGGTGTGGCACCACATTACTACGACATCCAAACCAGAAAATACCCAGGATATGACCAACAAGTATGCGAAAAATGCGAAAGTATGAGCCTGATGGTTGCAATTACCAGAACTAACCCAGACATAACCGGCGTTATCATATAAAATATTTATCACAACAAGCTTTTACTGACTGTTTCGGTGTGGTACCACATTACTACGTGATCCAAATCAGAAAAAACTCAGGATCTGACCAACAAGTATGCGAAAAATGCGATAGTATGAGCCTGATGATTGCAAGTACCAGAACTAACCCAGACATAACCGGCGTTATCATCTAAAATATTTGTCACAACCAGGTTTAATTGACTGTTTCGGTGTGGCACCACGTTACTACGACATCCAAACCAGAAAATACCCAGGATATGACCAACAAGTATGCGAAACATGCGAAAGTATGAGCCTGATGATTGACAATACCAGAACTAACTCAAAAATAACCGGCGTTACCATCTAAAATATTTATCACGACCTGGTTTAATTGACTGTTTCGGTGTGGCACCACGTTACTACGACTTCCAAACCAGAAAATACCCAGGATATGACCAACAAGTATGCGAAAAATGCGAAAGTATGAGCCTGATGGTTGCAAATACCAGAACTAACCCAGACATAACCGGCGTTATCATCTAAAATATTTATCACAACCAGGTTTAATTGACTGTTTCGGTGTGGTACCACATTACTACGTGATCCAAACCAGAAAAAACCCAGGATCAGACCACCAAGTACGCGAAAAATGCGAAGGTATGAGCCTGATGATTGCAAATACCAGAACTAACCCAAAAATAACCGGCGTTGTCATCTAAAATATTTATCACGACCTGGTTTAATTGACTGTTTCGGTGTGGCACCACGTTACTACGACATCCAAACCAGAAAATACCCAGGATATGACCAACAAGTATGCGAAAAATGCGAAAGTATGATCCTGATGGTTGCAAATACCAGAACTAACCCAGACATAACCGGCGTTATCATCTAAAATATTTATCACAACAAGCTTTTATTGACTGTTTCGGTGTGGTACCACATTACTACGTGATCCAAATCAGAAAAAACCCAGGATCTGATCAACAAGTATGCGAAAAATGCGAAAGTATGAGCCTGATGGTTGCAAATACCGGAACTAACCCAGACATAACCGGCGTTATCATCTAAAATATTTATCACAATCAGGTTTAATTGACTGTTTCGGTGTGGTACCACATTACTACGTGATCCAAACCAGAAAAACCCAGGATAGGACCAACAAGTATGCGAAAAATGCGAAAGTATGTGCCTGATGGTTGCAAATACCAGAACTAGCCCAGACATAACCGACGTTATCATCTAAAATATTTATCACAACCAGGTTTAATTGACTGTTTCGGTGTGGCACCACGTTACTACGACATCCAAACCAGAAAATACCCAGGATATGACCAACAAGTATGCGAAAAATGCGAAAGTATGGGCCTGATGATTGCAAGTACCAGCACTAACCCAGACATAACCGGCGTTATCATCTAAAATATTTATCACAACAAGCTTTTATTGACTGCTTCGGTGTGGTACCACATTACTACGTGATCCAAATCAGAAAAAACCCAGGATCTGACCAACAAGTATACGAAAAATGCGAATGTATGAGCCTGATGGTTGCAAATACCAGAACTAACCCAGACATAACCGGCTTTATCATCTAAAATATTTATCACAACAAGCTTTTATTGACTGTTTCGGTGTGGTACCACATTACTACGTGATCCAAACCGGAAAAACCCAGCATCTGACCAACTAGTATGCGAAAAATTCGAAAGTATGATCCTGTTGATTGCAAATACCAGAACTAACCCAGACATAACCGGCGTTATCATCTAAAATATTTATCACAACCAGGTTTAATTGACTGTTTCGTTGTGGTACCACATTACTACGTGATCCAAACCGGAAAAACCCAGGATCTGACCAACAAGTATGCGAAAAATGCGAAAGTATGAGCCTGTTGATTGCAAATACCAGAACTAACCCAGACATAACCGGCGTTATCATCTAAAATATTTATCACAACCAGGTTTAATTGACTGTTTCGGTGTGGCACCACGTTACTACGACATCCAAACCAGAAAATACCCAGGATATGACCAACGAGTATGCGAAATATGCGAAAGTATGAGCCTGATGATTGCAGATACCAGAACTAACCCAGACATAACCGGCGGTATCATCTAAAATATTTATCACAACCAGGTTTAATTGACTGTTTCGGTGTGGCACCACATTACTACGACATCCAAACCAGAAAAAACCCTGGAACTGACCAACAAGTATGCGAAAAATGCGATAGTATGAGCCTGATGATTGCAAGTACCAGAACTAACCCAGACATAACCGACGTTATCATCTAAAATATTTATCACAACCAGGTTTAATTGACTGTTTCGGTATGGCACCACATTACTACGGCATCCAAACCAGAAAATACACAGGATATGACCAACAAGTATGCGAAAAATGCGAAAGTATGAGCCTGATGATTGCAAATACCAGAGCTAGCCCAGACATGAACCGGCGTTATCATCTAAAATATTTATCACAACCAGGTTTAATTGACTGTTTCGGTGTGGCACCACGTTACTACGACATCCAAACCAGAAAATACCCAGGATATGACCAACAAGTATGCGAAATATGCGAAAGTATGAGCCTGATGATTGCAAATACCAGAACTAACCCAGACATAACCGGCGTTATCATCTAAAATATTTATCACAACCAGGTTTAATTGACTGTTTCGGTGTGGCACCACGTTACTACGACATCCAAACCAGAAAATACCCAGGATATGACCAACAAGTATGCGAAAAATGCGAAAGTATGAGCCTGATGGTTGCAAATACCAGAACTAACCCAGACATAACCGGCGTTATCATCTAAAATATTTATCACAACAAGCTTTTATTGACTGTTTCGGTGTGGTACCACATTACTACGTGATCCAAATTAGAAAAAACTCAGGATCTGACCAACAAGTATGCGAAAAATGCGATAGTATGAGCCTGATGATTGCAAGTACCAGAACTAACCCAGACATAACCGACGTTATCATCTAAAATATTTATCACAACCAGGTTTAATTGACTGTTTCGGTATGGCACCACATTACTACGACATCCAAACCAGAAAATACACAGGATATGACCAACAAGTATGCGAAAAATGCGAAAGTATGAGCCTGATGATTGCAAATACCAGAACTAGCCCAGACATAACCGGCGTTATAATCTAAAATATTTATCACAACCAGGTTTAATTGACTGTTTCGGTGTGGTACCACATTACTACGACATCCAAACCAGAAAATACCCTGGATATGACCAATAAGTATGCGAAATATGCGAAAGTATGAGCCTGATGATTGCAAATACCAGAACTAGCCCAGACATACCGGCGTTATCATCTAAAATATTTATCACAACCAGGTTAAATTGACCGTTTCGGTGTGGTACCACATTACTACGTGATCCAGACCAGAAAAAACCCAGGATCAGACCAACAAGTATGCGAAAATTGCGAAAGTATGAGCCTGATGATTGCAGATACCAGAACTAACCCAGACATAACCGGCGTTATCGTCTAAAATATTTATCACAACCAGGTTTAATTGACTGTTTCGGTGTGGCACCACGTTACTACGACATCCAAACCAGAAAATACCCAGGATATGACCAACAAGTATGCGAAAAATGCGATAGTATGAGCCTGATGATTGCAAGTACCAGAACTAACCCAGACATAACCGGCGTTATCATCTAAAATATTTGTCACAACCAGGTTTAATTGACTGTTTCGGTGTGGCACCACGTTACTACGACATCCAAACCAGAAAATACCCAGGATATGACCAACAAGTATGCGAAACATGCGAAAGTATGAGCCTGATGATTGACAATACCAGAACTAACTCAAAAATAACCGGCGTTACCATCTAAAATATTTATCACGACCTGGTTTAATTGACTGTTTCGGTGTGGCACCACGTTACTACGACTTCCAAACCAGAAAATACCCAGGATATGACCAACAAGTATGCGAAAAATGCGAAAGTATGAGCCTGATGGTTGCAAACATCAGAGCTAACCTAGACATAACCGGCGTTATCATCTAAAATATTTATCACAACACGCTTTTACTGACTGTTTCGGTGTGGTACCACATTACTACGTGATCCAAATCAGAAAAAACCCAGGATCTGACCAACAAGTATGCGAAAAATGCGAAGCTATGAGCCTGATGATTGCAAATACCAGAACTAACCCAAAAATAACCGGCGTTATCATCTAAAATATTTATCACGACCTGGGTTAATTGACTGTTTCGGTGTGACACCACGTTACTACGCCATCCAAACCGGAAAAACCCAGGATCTGACCAAGAAGTATGCGAAAAATGCGAAAGTATGAGCCTGTTGATTGCAAATACCAGAACTAACCCAGACATAACCGGCGTTATCATCTAAAATATTTATCACAACCAGGTTTAATTGACTGTTTCGGTGTGGTACCACATTACTACGTGATCCAAACCAGAAAAAACCCAGGATCTGACCAACAAGTATGCGAAGAATGCTGAAGTATGAGCCTGATGATTGCAAATACCAGAACTAGCCCAGACATAACCGGCGTTATCATCTAAAATATTTATCACAACCAGGTTTAATTGACTGTTTCGGTGTGGCACCACGTTACTACGACATCCAAACCAGAAAATACCCAGGATATGACCAACAAGTATGCGAAATATGCGAAAGTATGAGCCTGATGGTTGCAAATACCAGAACTAACCCAGACATAACCGGCGTTATCATCTAAAATATTTATCACAACAAGCTTTTACTGACTGTTTCGGTGTGGTACCACATTACTACGTGATCCAAATCGGAAAAAACCCAGGAACTGACCAACAAGTATGCGAAACATGCGAAAGTATGAGCCTGATGATTGCAAATACCAGAACTAACTCAAAAATAACCGGCGTTATCATCTAAAATATTTATCACAACCAGGTTTAATTGACTGTTTCGGTGTGGCACCACATTACTACGACATCCAAACCAGAAAAAACCCTGGAACTGACCAACAAGTATGCGAAAAATGCGATAGTATGAGCCTGATGATTGCAAGTACCAGAACTAACCCAGAAATATCCGACGTTATCATCTAAAATATTTATCACAACCAGGTTTAATTGACTGTTTCGGTGTGGCACCACATTACTACGACATCCAAACCGGAAAAAACCCTGGAACTGACCAACAAGTATGCGAAAAATGCGATAGTATGAGCCTGATGATTGCAAGTACCAGAACTAACCCAGACATAACCGGCGTTATCATCTAAAGTATTTATCACAACCTGGTTTAATTGATCGTTTCGGTGTGGTACCACATTCCTACGTGATCCAAACCGGAAAAACCCAGGATCTGACCAACAAGTATGCGAAAAATGCGAAAGTACGAGCCTGTTGATTGCAAATACCAGAACTAACCCAGACGTAGCCGGCGTTATCATCTAAAATATTTATCACAACCAGGTTTAATTGACTGTTTCGGTGTGGTACCACATTACTACGTGATGCAAACCAGATAAAACCCAGGATCTGACCAACATGTATGCGAAAAATGCGAAGGTATGAGCCTGATGATTGCAAGTACCAGAACTAACCCAAAAATAACCGGCGTTATCATCTAAAATATTTATCACGACCTGGGTTAATTGACTGTTTCGGTGTGGCACCACATTACTACGTGATCCAAATCAGAAAAAACCCAGGATCTGACCAACAAGTATGCGAAACATGCGAAAGTATGAGCCTGATGATTGCAAATACCAGAACTAACTCAAAAATAACCGGCGTTATCATCTAAAATATTTATCACGACCTGGTTTAATTGACTGTTTCGGTGTGGCACCACGTTACTACGACATCCAAACCGGAAAATACCCAGGATATGACCAACAAGTATGCGAAGAATGCGGAAGTATGAGCCTGATGATTGCAAATACCAGAACTAACCCAGACATAACCGGCGTTATCATGTAAAATATTTATCACAACAAGCTTTTACTGACTGTTTCGGTGTGGTACCACATTACTACGTGATTCAAATCAGAAAAAACCCAGGATCTGACCAACAAGTATGCGAAAAATGCGAAACTATGAGCCTGATGATTGCAAATACCAGAACTAACCCAAAAATAACCGGCGTTATCATCTAAAATATTTATCACGACCTGGGTTAATTGACTGTTTCGGTGTGGCACCACGTTACTACGCCATCCAAACCGGAAAAACCCAGGATCTGACCAACAAGTATGCGAAAAATGCGAAAGTATGAGCCTGTTGATTGCAAATACCAGAACTAACCCAGACATAACCGGCGTTATCATCTAAAATATTTATCACAACCAGGTTTTGTTGACTGTTTCGGTGTGGTACCACATTACTACGTGATCCAAACCAGAAAAAACCCAGGATCTGACCAACAAGTATGCGAAGAATGCTGAAGTATGAGCCTGATGATTGCAAATACCAGAACTAGCCCAGACATAACCGGCGTTATCATCTAAAATATTTATCACAACCAGGTTTAATTGACTGTTTCGGTGTGGCACCACGTTACTACGACATCCAAACCAGAAAATACCCAGGATATGACCAACAAGTATGCGAAATATGCGAAAGTATGAGCCTGAAGGTTGCAAATACCAGAACTAACCCAGACATAACCGGCGTTATCATGTAAAATATTTATCACAACAAGCTTTTACTGACTGTTTCGGTGTGGTACCACATTACTACGTGATTCAAATCAGAAAAAACCCAGGATCTGACCAACAAGTATGCGAAAAATGCGAAACTATGAGCCTGATGATTGCAAATACCAGAACTAACCCAAAAATAACCGGCGTTATCATCTAAAATATTTATCACGACCTGGGTTAATTGACTGTTTCGGTGTGGCACCACGTTACTACGCCATCCAAACCGGAAAAACCCAGGATCTGACCAACAAGTATGCGAAAAATGCGAAAGTATGAGCCTGTTGATTGCAAATACCAGAACTAACCCAGACATAACCGGCGTTATCATCTAAAATATTTATCACAACCAGGTTTTGTTGACTGTTTCGGTGTGGTACCACATTACTACGTGATCCAAACCAGAAAAAACCCAGGATCTGACCAACAAGTATGCGAAGAATGCTGAAGTATGAGCCTGATGATTGCAAATACCAGAACTAGCCCAGACATAACCGGCGTTATCATCTAAAATATTTATCACAACCAGGTTTAATTGACTGTTTCGGTGTGGCACCACGTTACTACGACATCCAAACCAGAAAATACCCAGGATATGACCAACAAGTATGCGAAATATGCGAAAGTATGAGCCTGAAGGTTGCAAATACCAGAACTAACCCAGACATAACCGGCGTTATCATCTAAAATATTTATCACAACAAGCTTTTACTGACTGTTTCGGTGTGGTACCACATTACTACGTGATCCAAATCAGAAAAACCCCAGGATCTGACCAACAAGTATGCGAAACATGCGAAAGTATGAGCCTGATGATTGCAAATACCAGAACTAACTCAAAAATAACCGGCGTTATCATCTAAAATATTTATCACGACCAGGTTTAATTGACTGTTTCGGTGTGGCACCACATTACTACGTGATCCAAACCAGAAAAACCCAGGATCTGACCAACAAGTTTGCGAAAAATGCGAAAGTATGAGCCTGATGATTGCAAATACCAGAACTAACCCAGACGTAACCGGCGTTATCATCTAAAATATTTATCACAACCAGGTTTAATTGACTGTTTCGGTGTGGCACCACATTACTACGACATCCAAACCAGAAAAAACCCAGGATCTGACCAACAAGTATGCGAAAAATGCGAAAATATGAGCCTGATGATTGCAAATAGCAGAACTAACCTAGACGTAGCCGGCGTTATCATCTAAAATATTTATCACAACTAGGTTTAATTGACTGTTTCGGTGTGGTACCACATTACTGCGTGATCCAAACCAGAAAAAACCCAGGATCTGACCAACAAGTATGCGAAAAATGCGAAAGTACGAGCCTGTTGATTGCAAATAGCAGAACTAACCCAGACGTAGCCGGCGTTATCATCTAAAATATTTATCACAACCAGGTTTAATTGACTGTTTCGGTGTGGCACCACGTTACTACGACATCCAAACCAGAAAATACCCAGGATATGACCAACAAGTATGCGAAAAATGCGAAAGTATGAGCCTGTTGATTGCAAATACCAGAACTAGCCCAGACATAACCGGCGTTATCATCTAAAATATTTATCACAACCAGGTTTAATTGACTGTTTCGGTGTGGTGCCACATTACTACGTGATCCAAACCAGAAAAAACCCAGGATCTGACCAACAAGTATGCGAAGAATGCGGAAGTATGAGCCTGATGATTGCAAATACCAGAACTAGCCCAGACATAACCGGCGATATCATCTAAAATATTTATCACAACCAGGTTTAATTGACTGTTTCGGTGTGGCACCACGTTACTACGACATCCAAACCAGAAAATACCCATGATATGTCCAACAGGTATGCGAAATATGCGAAAGTATGAGCCTGAAGGTTGCAAATACCTGAACTAACACAGACATAACCGGCGTTATCATCTAAAATATTTATCACAACAAGCTTTTACTGACTGCTTCGGTGTGGTACCACATTACTACGTGATCCAAATCAGAAATACCCAGGATCTGACCAACAAGTATGCGAAGAATGCGGAAGTATGAGCCTGATGATTGCAAATACCAGAACTAACTCAAAAATAACCGGCTTTATCATCTAAAATATTTATCACAACCAGGTTTAATTGACTGTTTCGGTGTGGCACCACATTACTACGACATCCAAACCAGAAAAAAACCCAGGATCTGACCAACAAGTATGCGAAAAATGCGAAAATATGAGCCTGATGATTGCAAATACCAGAACTAGCCCAGACATAACCGGCGTTATCAACTAAAATATTTATCACAACCAGGTTTAATTGACTGTTTCGGTGTGGTACCACATTACTACGTGATCCAAACCAGAAAAAACCCAGGATCTGACCAACAAGTATGCGAAGAATGCGGAAGTATGAGCCTGATGATTGCAAATACCAGAACTAACCCAGACATAACCGACGTTATCATCTAAAATATTTACCACAACCAGGTTTAATTGACTGTTTCGGTATGGCACCACATTACTACGACATCCAAACCAGAAAATACACAGGATATGACCAACAAGTATGCGAAAAATGCGAAAGTATGAGCCTGATGATTGCAAATACCAGAACTAGCCCAGACATAACCGGCGTTATCATCTAAAATATTTATCACAACCTAGTTTAATTGACTGTTTCGGTGTGGCACCACATTACTACGACATCCAAACCAGAAAAAACCCAGGATCTGACCAACAAGTATGCGAAAAATGCGAAAATATGAGCCTGATGATTGCAAATAGCAGAACTAACCTAGACGTAGCCGGCGTTATCATCTAAAATATTTATCACAACCAGGTTTAATTGACTGTTTCGGTGTGGTACCACATTACTGCGTGATCCAAACCAGAAAAAACCCAGGATCTGACCAACAAGTATGCGAAAAATGCGAAAGTATGAGCCTGATGATTGCAAATACCAGAACTAACCCTGACATAACCGGCGTTATCATCTAAAATATTTATCACAACCAGGTTTAATTGACTGTTTCGGAGTGGTAGCACATTACTACGTGATCCAAACCTGAAAAAACCCAGGATCAGACCAACAAGTATGCGAAAAATGCGAAGGTATGAGCCTGATGATTGCAAATACCAGAACTAACCCAGACATAACCGGCGTTATCATCTAAAATACATATGACAACCAGGTTTAATTGACTGTTTCGGTGTGGTACCACATTACTACGTGATCCAAACCAGAAAAACCCAGGATCTGACAAACAAGTTTGCGAAAAATGCGAAAGTATGAGCCTGATGATTGCAAATACCAGAACTAACCCAGACGTAACCGGCGTTATCATCTAAAATATTTATCACAACCAGGTTTAATTGACTGTTTCGGTGTGGCACCACATTACTACGACATCCAAACCAGAAAAAACCCAGGATCTGACCAACAAGTATGCGAAAAATGCGAAAATATGAGCCTGATGATTGCAAATAGCAGAACTAACCCTGACATAACCGGCGTTATCATCTAAAATATTTATCACAAACAGGTTTAATTGACTGTTTCGGAGTGGTAGCACATTACTACGTGATCCAAACCTGAAAAAGCCCAGGATCAGACCAACAAGTATGCGAAAAATGCGAAGGTATGAGCCTGATGATTGCAAATACCAGAACTAACCCAGACATAACCGGCGTTATCATCTAAAATATTTATCACAACCAGGTTTAATTGACTGTTTCGGTGTGGTACCACATTACTACGTGATCCAAACCAGAAAAACCCAGGATCTGACCAACAAGTTTGCGAAAAATGCGAAAGTATGAGCCTGATGATTGCAAATACCAGAACTAACCCAGACATAACCGGCGTTATCATCTAAAATATTTATCACAACCAGGTTTAATTGACTGTTTCGGTGTGGCACCACGTTACTACGACATCCAAACCAGAAAATACCCAGGAGATGACCAACAAGTATGCGAAAAATGCGAAAGTACGAGCCTGTTGATTGCAAATACCAGAACTAACCCAGACGTAGCCGGCGTTATCATCTAAAATATTTATCACAACCAGGTTTAATTGACTGTTTCGGTGTGGTACCACATTACTACGTGATGCAAACCAGATAAAACCCTTGATCTGACCAACATGTATGCGAAAAATGCGAAGGTATGAGCCTGATGATTGCAAATACCAGAACTAACCCAGACATAACCGGCGTTATCATCTAAAATATTTATCACAACCAGGTTTAATTGACTGTTTCGGTGTGGTACCACATTACTACGTGATCCAAACCAGAAAAACCCAGGATCTGACCAACAAGTTTGCGAAAAATACGAAAGAATGAGCCTGATGATTGCAAATACCAGAACTAACCCAGACATAACCGGCGTTATCATCTAAAATATTTATCACAACCAGGTTTAATTGACTGTTTCGGCGTGGCACCACGTTACTACGACATCCAAACCAGAAAATACCCAGGATATGACCAACAAGTATGCGAAAAATGCGAAAGTATGAGCCTGATGGTTGCAAACACCAGAACTAACCTAGACATAACCGGCGTTATCATCTAAAATATTTATCACAACAAGCTTTTACTGACTGTTTCGGTGTGGTACCACATTACTACGTGATCCCAATCAGAAAAAACCCAGGATCTGACCAACAAGTATGCGAAAAATGCGAAACTATGAGCCTGATGATTGCAAATACCAGAACTAACCCAAAAATAACCGGCGTTATCATCTAAAATATTTATCACGACCTGGGTTAATTGACTGTTTCGGTGTGGCACCACGTTACTACGCCATCCAAACCGGAAAAACCCAGGATCTGACCAACAAGTATGCGAAAAATGCGAAAGTATGAGCCTGATGATTGTAAATACCAGAACTAACCCAGACATAACCGGCGTTATCATCTAAAATATTTATCACAACCAGGTTTAATTGACTGTTTCGGTGTGGTACCACATTACTACGTGATCCAAACCAGAAAAACCCAGGATCTGACCAACAAGTTTGCGAAAAATGCGAAGGTATGAGCCTGATGACTGCAAATACCAGAACTAACCCAGACATAACCGGCGTTATCATCTAAAATATTTATCACAACCAGGTTTAATTGACTGTTTCGGTGTGGCACCACGTTACTGCGACATCCAAACCAGAAAATACCCAGGATATGACCAACAAGTATGCGAAAAATGCGAAAGTATGAGCCTGATGGTTGCAAATACCAGAACTAACCCAGACATAACCGGCGTTATCATCTAAAATATTTATCACAACAAGCTTTTACTGACTGTTTCGGTGTGGTACCACATTACTACGTGATCCAAATCAGAAAAAACCCAGGATCTGACCAACAAGTATGCGAAACATGCGAAAGTATGAGCCTGATGATTGCAAATACCAGAACTAACTCAAAAATAACCGGCGTTATCATCTAAAATATTTATCACGACCTGGTTTAATTGACTGTTTCGGTGTGGCACCACGTTACTACGACATCCAAACCAGAAAATACCCAGGATATGACCAACAAGTATGCGAAAAATGCGAAAGTATGAGCCTGATGGTTGCAAACACCAGAGCTAACCTAGACATAACCGGCGTTATCATCTAAAATATTTATCACAACAAGCTTTTACTGACTGTTTCGGTGTGGTACCACATTACGACGTGATCCAAATCAGAAAAAACCCAGGATCTGACCAACAAGTATGCGAAAAATGCGAAACTATGAGCCTGATGATTGCAAATACCAGAACTAACCCAAAAATAACCGGCGTTATCATCTAAAATATTTATCACGGCCTGGGTTAATTGACTGTTTCAGTGTGGCACCACGTTACTACGCCATCCAAACCGGAAAAACCCAGGATCTGACCAACAAGTATGCGAAAAATGCGAAAGTATGAGCCTGTTGATTGCAAATACCAGAACTAACCCAGACATAACCGGCGTTATCATCTAAAATATTCATCACAACCAGGTTTAGTTGACTGCTTCGGTGTGGTACCACATTACTACGTGATCCAAACCAGAAAAAACCCAGGATCTGACCAACAAGTATGCGAAGAATGCGGAAGTATGAGCCTGATGATTGCAAATACCAGAACTAGCCCAGACATAACCGGCGTTATCATCTAAAATATTTATCACAACCAGGTTTAATTGACTGTTTCGGTGTGGCACCACGTTACTACGACATCCAAACCAGAAAATACCCAGGATATGACCAACAAGTATGCGAAATATGCGAAAGTATGAGCCTGATGGTTGCAAATACCAGAACTAGCGCAGACATAACCGGCGTTATCATCTAAAATATTTATCACAACCTAGTTTAATTGACTGTTTCGGTGTGGTACCACATTACTACGTGATCCAAATCAGAAAAAACCCAGGATCTGACCAACAAGTATGCGAAACATGCGAAAGTATGAGCCTGATGATTGCAAATACCAGAACTAACTCAAAAATAACCGGCGTTATCATCTAAAATATTTATCACGACCTGGTTTAATTGACTGTTTCGGTGTGGCACCACGTTACTACGACATCCAAACCAGAAAATACCCTGGATATGACCAACAAGTATGCGAAAAATGCGAAAGTATGAGCCTGATGGTTGCAAACACCAGAGCTAACCTAGACATAACCGGCGTTATCATCTAAAATATTTATCACAACAAGCTTTTACTGACTGTTTCGGTGTGGTACCACATTACGACCTGATCCAAATCAGAAAAAACCCAGGATCTGACCAACAAGTATGCGAAAAATGCGAAACTATGAGCCTGATGATTGCAAATACCAGAACTAACCCAAAAATAACCGGCGTTATCATCTAAAATATTTATCACGACCTGGGTTAATTGACTGTTTCAGTGTGGCACCACGTTACTACGCCATCCAAACCGGAAAAACCCGGGATCTGACCAACAAGTATGCGAAAAATGCGAAAGTATGAGCCTGTTGATTGCAAATACCAGAACTAACCCAGACATAACCGGCGTTATCATCTAAAATATTTATCACAACCAGGTTTAGTTGACTGCTTCGGTGTGGTACCACATTACTACGTGATCCAAACCAGAAAAAACCCAGGATCTGACCAACAAGTATGCGAAGAATGCGGAAGTATGAGCCTGATGATTGCAAATACCAGAACTAGCCCAGACATAACCGGCGTTATCATCTAAAATATTTATCACAACCAGGTTTAATTGCCTGTTTCGGTGTGGCACCACGTTACTACGACATCCAAACCAGAAAATACCCAGGATATGACCAACAAGTATGCGAAATATGCGAAAGTATGAGCCTGATGGTTGCAAATACCAGAACTAGCGCAGACATAACCGGCGTTATCATCTAAAATATTTATCACAACCTAGTTTAATTGACTGTTTCGGTGTGGCACCACGTTACTACGACATCCAAACCAGAAAATACCCAGGATATGACCAACAAGTATGCGAAATATGCGAAAGTATGAGCCTGATGATTGCAAATACCAGAACTAACCCAGACATAACCTGCGTTATCATCTAAAATATTTATCACAACCAGGTTTAATTGACTGTTTCGGTGTGGCACCACGTTACTACGACATCCAAACCAGAAAATACCCAGGATATGACCAACAAGTATGCGAAAAATGCGAAAGTATGAGCCTGATGGTTGCAAATACCAGAACTAACCCAGACATAACCGGCGTTATCATCTAAAATATTTATCACAACAAGCTTTTACTGACTGTTTCGGTGTGGTACCACATTACTACGTGATCCAAATCAGAAAAAACCCAGGATCTGACCAACAAGTATGCGAAACATGCGAAAGTATGAGCCTGATGATTGCAAATACCAGAACTAACTCAAAAATAACCGGCGTTATCATCTAAAATATTTATCACGACCTGGTTTAATTGACTGTTTCGGTGTGGCACCACGTTACTACGACATCCAAACCAGAAAATACCCAGGATATGACCAACAAGTATGCGAAAAATGCGAAAGTATGAGCCTGATGGTTGCAAACACCAGAGCTAACCTAGACATAACCGGCGTTATCATCTAAAATATTTATCACAACAAGCTTTTACTGACTGTTTCGGTGTGGTACCACATTACTACGTGATCCAAATCAGAAAAAACCCAGGATCTGACCAACAAGTATGCGAAAAATGCGAAACTATGAGCCTGATGATTGCAAATACCAGAACTAACCCAAAAATAACCGGCGTTATCATCTAAAATATTTATCACGACCTGGGTTAATTGACTGTTTCGGTGTGGCACCACGTTACTACGCCATCCAAACCGGAAAAACCCAGGATCTGACCATCAAGTATGCGAAAAATGCGAAAGTATGAGCCTGTTGATTGCAAATACCAGAACTAACCCAGACATAACCGGCGTTATCAACTAAAATATTTATCACAACCAGGTTTAGTTGACTGTTTCGGTGTGGTACCACATTACTACGTGATCCAAACCAGAAAAAACCCAGGATCTGACCAACAAGTATGCGAAGAATGCGGAAGTATGAGCCTCATGATTGCAAATACCAGAACTAGCCCAGACATAACCGGCGTTATCATCTAAAATATTTATCACAACCAAGTTTAATTGACTGTTTCGGTGTGGCACCACGTTACTACGACATCCAAACCAGAAAATACCCAGGATATGAGCAACAAGTATGCGAAATATGCGAAAGTATGAGCCTGATGGTTGCAAATACCAGAACTAACCCAGACATAACCGGCGTTATCATCTAAAATATTTATCACAACAAGCTTTTACTGACTGTTTCGGTGTGGTACCACATTACTACGTGATCCAAATCAGAAAAACCCCAGGATCTGACCAGCAAGTATGCGAAACATGCGAAAGTATGAGCCTGATGATTGCAAGTACCTGAACTAACCCAGACATAACCGGCGTTATCATCTAAAATATTTATCACAACCTGGTTTAATTGACCGTTTCGGTGTGGTTCCACATTCCTACGTGATCCAAACCGGAAAAACCCAGGATCTGACCAACAAGTATGCGAAAAATGCGAAAGTACGAGCCTGTTGATTGCAAATACCAGAACTAACCCAGACGTAGCCGGCGTTATCATCTAAAATATTTATCACAACCAGGTTTAATTGACTGTTTCGGTGTGGTACCACATTACTACGTGATGCAAACCAGATAAAACCCAGGATCTGACCAACATGTATGCGAAAAATGCGAAGATATGAGCCTGATGATTGCAAATACCAGAACTAACCCAGACATAACCGGCGTTATCATCTAAAATATTTATCACAACCAGGTTTAATTGACTGTTTCGGTGTGGTACCACATTACTACGTGATCCAAACCAGAAAAACCCAGGATCTGACCAACAAGTATGTGAAAAATGCGAAAGTATGAGCCTGTTGATTGCAAATACCAGAACTAACCCAGACATAACCGGCGTTATCATCTAAAATATTTATCACAACCAGGTTTAATTGACTGTTTCGGTGTGGTACCACATTACTACGTGATCCAAACCAGAAAAAACCCAGGATCTGACCAACAAGTATGCGAAGAATGCGGAAGTATGAGCCTGATGATTGCAAATACCAGAACTAGCCCAGACATAACCGGCGTTATCATCTAAAATATTTATCACAACCAGGTTTAATTGACTGTTTCGGTGTGGCACCACGTTACTACGACATCCAAACCAGAAAATACCCATGATATGACCAACAAGTATGCGAAATATGCGAAAGTATGAGCCTGATGGTTGCAAATACCAGAACTAACCCAGCCATAACCGGCGTTATCATCTAAAATATTTATCACACCAAGCTTTTACTTACTGTTTCGGTGTGGTACCACATTACTACGTGATCCAAATCAGAAAAAACCCAGGATCTGACCAACAAGTATGCGAAACATGCGAAAGTATGTGCCTGATGATTGCAAATACCAGAACTAACTCAAAAATAACCGGCTTTATCATCTAAAATATTTATCACGACCTGGTTTAATTGACTGTTTCGGTGTGGCACCACGTTACTACGACATCCAAACCAGAAAATACCCAGGATATGACCAACAAGTATGCGAAAAATGCGATGGTATGAGCCTGATGATTGCAAGTACCAGAACTAACCCAGACATAATCGGCGTTATCATCTAAAATATTTATCACAACCAGGTTTAATTGACTGTTTCGGTGTGGTACCACATTACTACGTGATGCAAACCAGAAAAAACCCAGGATCAGACCAACGAGTATGCGAAAAATGCGAAAGTATGAGCCTGATGGTTGCAAATACCAGAACTAACCCAGACATAACCGGCGTTATCATCTAAAATATTTATCACAACAAGCTTTTACTGACTGTTGCGGTGTGGTACCACATTACTACGTGATCCAAATCAGAAAAACCCCAGGATCTGACCAACAAGTATGCGAAACATGCGAAAGTATGAGCCTGATGATTGCAAGTACCAGAACTAACCCAGACATAACCGGCGTTATCATCTAAAATATTTATCGCAACCTGGTTTAATTGACCGTTTCGGTGTGGTACCACATTACTACGTGATCCAAATCAGAAAAAACCCAGGATCTGACCAACAAGTATGCGAAACATGCGAAAGTATGTGCCTGATGATTGCAAATACCAGAACTAACTCAAAAATAACCGGCTTTATCATCTAAAATATTTATCACGACCTGGTTTAATTGACTGTTTCGGTGTGGTACCACATTACAACGACATCCAAACCAGAAAAAATGCAGGATCTGACCTACAAGTATGCGAAAAATGCGATGGTATGAGCCTGATGATTGCAAGTACCAGAACTAACCCAGACATAATCGGCGTTATCATCTAAAATATTTATCACAACCAGGTTTAATTGACTGTTTCGGTGTGGTACCACATTACTACGTGATGCAAACCAGAAAAAACCCAGGATCAGACCAACGAGTATGCGAAAAATGCGAAAGTATGAGCCTGATGATTGCAAATACCAGAACTAACACAGACATAACCGGCGTTACCATCTAAAATATTTATCACAACCAGGTTTAATTGACTGTTTCGGTGTGGTACCACATTACTACGACATCCAGGCCAGAAAAACTCCTGGAACTGACCAACAAGTATGCGAAAAATGCGATAGTATGAGCCTGATGATTGCAAGTACCAGAACTAACCCAGACATAACCGGCGTTATCATCTAAAATATTTATCACAACCAGGTTTAATTGACTGTTTCGGTGTGGTACCACATTACTACGTGATCCAAACCGGAAAAACCCAGGATCTGACCAACAAGTATGCGAAAAATGCGAAAGTATGGGCCTGATGATTGCAAATACCAGAACTAACCCAAAAATAACCGGCGTTATCATCTAAAATATTTATCACGACCTGGGTTAATTGACTGTTTCGGTGTGGCACCACGTTACTACGCCATCCAAACCGGAAAACCCCAGGATCTGACCAACAAGTATGCGAAAAATGCGAAAGTATGAGCCTGTTGATTGCAAATACCAGAACTAACCCAGACATAACCGGCGTTATCATCTAAAATATTTATCACAACCAGGTTTAATTGACTGTTGCGGTGTGGTACCACATTACTACGTGATCCAAACCAGAAAAAACCCAGGATCTGACCAACAAGTATGCGAAGAATGCGGAAGTATGAGCCTGATGATTGCAAATACCAGAACTAGCCCAGACATAACCGGCGTTATCATCTAAAATATTTATCACAACCAGGTTTAATTGACTGTTTCGGTGTGGCACCACGTTACTACGACATCCAAACCAGAAAATACCCATGATATGACCAACAAGTATGCGAAATATGCGAAAGTATGAGCCTGATGGTTGCAAATACCAGAACTAACCCAGACATAACCGGCGTTATCATCTAAAATATTTATCACAACCAGGTTTAATTGACTGTTTCGGTGTGGTACCACATTACTACGTGATCCAAACCAGAAAAAACCCAGGATCTGACCAACATGTATGCGAAAAATGCGAAGCTATGAGCCTGATGATTGCAAATACCTGAACTAACCCAGACATAACCGGCGTTATCATCTAAAATATTTATCACAACCAGGTTTAATTGACCGTTTCGGTGTGGTACCACATTCCTACGTGATCCAAACCGGAAAAACCCAGGATCTGACCAACAAGTATGCGAAAAATGCGAAAGTATGAGCCTGTTGATTGCAAATACCAGAACTAACCCAGACATAGCCGGCGTTATCATCTAAAATATTTATCATAACCAGGTTTAATTGACTGTTTCGGTGTGGCACCACATTACTACGACATCCAAACCAGAAAAAACCCTGGAACTGACCAACAAGTAAGCGAAAAATGCGATAGTATGAGCCTGATGATTGCAAGTACCAGAACTAACCCAGACATAACCGACGTTATCATCTAAAATATTTATCACAACCAGGTTTAATTGACTGTTTCGGTATGGCACCACATTACTACGACATCCAAACCAGAAAATACACAGGATATGACCAACAAGTATGCGAAAAATGCGAAAGTATGAGCCTGATGATTGCAAATACCAGAACTAGCCCAGACATAACCGGCGTTATCATCTAAAATATTTATCACAACCTAGTTTAATTGACTGTTTCGGTGTGGCACCACGTTACTACGACATCCAAACCAGAAAATACCCAGGATATGACCAACAAGTATGCGAAATATGCGAAAGTATGAGCCTGATGATTGCAAATACCAGAACTAACCCAGACATAACCTGCGTTATCATCTAAAATATTTATCACAACCAGGTTTAATTGACTGTTTCTGTGTGGCACCACATTACTACGACATCCAAACCAGAAAAAACCCAGGATCTGACCAACAAGTATGCGAAAAATGCGAAAATATGAGCCTGATGATTGCAAATAGCAGAACTAACCTAGACGTAGCCGGCGTTATCATCTAAAATATTTATCACAACCAGGTTTAATTGATTGTTTCGGTGTGGTACCACATTACTACGTGATCCAAACCAGAAAAAACCCAGGATCTGACCAACAAGTATGCGAAAAATGGGAAAGTATGAGCCTGATGATTGCAAATACCAGAACTAACCCTGACATAACCGGCGTTATCATCTAAAATATTTATCACAACCAGGTTTAATTGACTGTTTCGGTGTGGTAGCACATTACTACGTGATCCAAACCTGAAAAAACCCAGGATCAGACCAACAAGTATGCGAAAAATGCGAAGGTATGAGCCTGATGATTGCAAATACCAGAACTAACCCAGACATAACCGGCGTTATCATCTAAAATACATATGACAACCAGGTTTAATTGACTGTTTCGGTGTGGTACCACATTACTACGTGATCCAAACCAGAAAAACCCAGGATCTGACCAACAAGTTTGCGAAAAATGCGAAAGTATGAGCCTGATCATTGCAAATACCAGAACTAACCCAGACATAACCGGCGTTATCATCTAAAATATTTATCACAACCAGGTTTAATTGACTGTTTCGGTGTGGCACCACGTTACTACGACATCCCAACCAGAAAATACCCAGGATATGACCAACAAGTATGCGAAAAATGCGAAAGTACGAGCCTGTTGATTGCAAATACCAGAACTAACCCAGACGTAGCCGGCGTTATCATCTAAAATATTTAGCACAACCAGGTTTAATTGACTGTTTCGGTGTGGTACCACATTACTACGTGATGCAAACCAGATAAAACCCTGGATCTGACCAACATGTATGCGAAAAATGCGAAGGTATGAGCCTGATGATTGCAAATACCAGAACTAACCCAGACATAACCGGCGTTATCATCTAAAATATTTATCACAACCAGGTTTAATTGACTGTTTCGGTGTGGTACCACATTACTACGTGATCCAAACCAGAAAAACCCAGGATCTGACCAACAAGTTTGCGAAAAATACGAAAGAATGAGCCTGATGATTGCAAATACCAGAACTAACGCAGACATAACCGGCGTTATCATCTAAAATATTTATCACAACCAGGTTTAATTGACTGTTTCGGTGTGGCACCACGTTACTACGACATCCAAACCAGAAAATACCCAGGATATGACCAACAAGTATGCGAAAAATGCGAAAGTATGAGCCTGATGGTTGCAAACACCAGAACTAACCTAGACATAAACGGCGTTATCATCTAAAATATTTATCACAACAAGCTTTTACTGACTGTTTCGGTGTGGAACCACATTACTACGTGATCCCAATCAGAAAAAACCCAGGATCTGTTTATCAAGTATGCGAAAAATGCGAAACTATGAGCCTGATGATTGCAAATACCAGAACTAACCCAAAAATAACCGGCGTTATCATCTAAAATATTTATCACGACCTGGGTTAATTGACTGTTTCGGTGTGGCACCACGTTACTACGCCATCCAAACCGGAAAAACCCAGGATCTGACCAACAAGTATGCGAAAAATGCGAAAGTATGAGCCTGTGGATTGCAAATACCAGAACTAGCCCAGACATAACCGGCGTTATCATCTAAAATATTTATCACAACCAGGTTTAATTGACTGTTTCGGTGTGGCACCACGTTACTACGACATCCAAACCAGAAAATACCCAGGATCTGACCAACAAGTTTGCGAAAAATGCGAAAGTATGAGCCTGATGATTGCAAATACCAGAACTATCCCAGACATAACCGGCGTTATCATCTAAAATATTTATCACAACCAGGTTTAATTGACTGTTTCGGTGTGGCACCACGTTACTACGACATCCCAACCAGAAAATACCCAGGATATGACCAACAAGTATGCGAAAAATGCGAAAGTACGAGCCTGTTGATTGCAAATACCAGAACTAACCCAGACGTAGCCGGCGTTATCATCTAAAATATTTATCACAACCAGGTTTAATTGACTGTCTCGGTGTGGTACCACATTACTACGTGATGCAAACCAGATAAAACCCTGGATCTGACCAACATGTATGCGAAAAATGTGAAGGTATGAGCCTGATGATTGCAAATACCAGAACTAACCCAGACATAACCGGCGTTATCATCTAAAATATTTATCACAACCAGGTTTAATTGACTGTTTCGGTGTGGTACCACATTACTACGTGATCCAAACCAGAAAAACCCAGGATCTGACCAACAAGTTTGCGAAAAATACGAAAGAATGAGCCTGATGATTGCAAATACCAGAACTAACGCAGACATAACCGGCGTTATCATCTAAAATATTTATCACAACCAGGTTTAATTGACTGTTTCGGTGTGGCACCACGTTACTACGACATCCAAACCAGAAAATACCCAGGATATGACCAACAAGTATGCGAAAAATGCGAAAGTATGAGCCTGATGGTTGCAAACATCAGAACTAACCTAGACATAACCGGCGTTAACATCTAAAATATTTATCACAACAAGCTTTTACTGACTGTTTCGGTGTGGTACCACATTACTACGTGATCCCAATCAGAAAAAACCCAGGATCTGTTTATCAAGTATGCGAAAAATGCGAAACTATGAGCCTGATGATTGCAAATACCAGAACTAACCCAAAAATAACCGGCGTTATCATCCAAAATATTTATCACGACCTGGGTTAATTGACTGTTTCGGTGTGGCACCACGTTACTACGCCATCCAAACCGGAAAAACCCAGGATCTGATCAACAAGTATGCGAAAAATGCGAAAGTATGAGCCTGTGGATTGCAAATACCAGAACTAGCCCAGACATAACCGGCGTTATCATCTAAAATATTTATCACAACCAGGTTTAATTGACTGTTTCGGTGTGGCACCACGTTACTACGACATCCAAACCAGAAAATACCCAGGATATGACCAACAAGTATGCGAAATATGCGAAAGTATGAGCCTGATGATTGCAAATACCAGAACTAGCCCAGACATAACCGGCGTTATCATCTAAAATATTTATCACAACAAGCTTTTACTGACTGTTTCGGTGTGGTACCACATTACTACGTGATCCCAATCAGAAAAAACCCAGGATATGACCAACAAGTATGCGAAATATGCGAAAGTATGAGCCTGATGGTTGCAAATACCAGAACTAACCCAGACATAACCGGCGTTATCATCTAAAATATTTATCACAACAAGCTTTTACTGACTGTTTCGGTGTGGTACCACATTACTACGTGATCCAAATCAGAAAAAACCCAGGATCTGACCAACAAGTATGCGAAACAAGCGAAAGTATGAGCCTGATGATTGCAAATACCAGAACTAACTCAAAAATAACCGGCGTTATCATCTCAAATATTTATCACGACCTCGTTTAATTGACTGTTTCGGTGTGGCACCACGTTACTACGCCATCCAAACCAGAAAATACCCAGGATATGACCAACAAGTATGCGAAATATGCGAAAGTATGAGCCTGATGATTGCAAGTACCAGAACTAACCCAGACATAACCGGCGTTATCATCTAAAATATTTATCACAACCAGGTTTAATTGACTGTTTCGGTGTGGTACCACATTACTACGTGCTCCAAACCAGAAAAACCCAGGATCTGACCAACAAGTTTGCGAAAAATACGAAAGAATGAGCCTGATGATTGCAAATACCAGAACTAACGCAGACATAACCGGCGTTATCATCTAAAATATTTATCACAACAAGCTTTTACTGACTGTTTCGGTGTGGTACCACATTACTACGTGATCCCAATCAGAAAAAACCCAGGATCTGTTTATCAAGTATGCGAAAAATGCGAAACTATGAGCCTGATGATTGCAAATACCAGAACTAACCCAAAAATAACCGGCGTTATCATCTAAAATATTTATCACGACCTGGGTTAATTGACTGTTTCGGTGTGGCACCACGTTACTACGCCATCCAAACCGGAAAAACCCAGGATCTGACCAACAAGTATGCGAAAAATGCGAAAGTATGAGCCTGTTGATTGCAAATATCAGAACTAACCCAGACATAACCGGCGTTATCATCTAAACTATTTATCACAACCAGGTTTAATTGACTGTTTCGGTGTGGTACCACAATACTACGTGATCCAAACCAGAAAAAACCCAGGATCTGACCAACAAGTATGCGAAGAATGCGGAAGTATGAGCCTGATGATTGCAAATACCAGAACTAGCCCAGACATAACCGGCGTTATCATCTAAAATATTTATCACAACCAGGTTTAATTGACTGTTTCGGTGTGGCACCACGTTACTACGACATCCAAACCAGAAAATACCCAGGATATGACCAACAAGTATGCGAAATATGCGAAAGTATGAGCCTGATGGTTGCAAATACCAGAACTAACCCAGACATAACCGGCGTTATCATCTAAAATATTTATCACAACAAGCTTTTACTGACTGTTTCGGTGTGGTACCACATTACTACGTGGTCCAAATCAGAAAAAACCCAGGATCTGACCAACAAGTATGCGAAACATGCGAAAGTATGAGCCTGATGATTGCAAATACCAGAACTAACCCAGACGTAGCCGGCGTTATCATCTAAAATATTTATCACAACCAGGTTTAATTGACTGTTTCGGTGTGGTACCACATTACTACGTGATGCAAACCAGATAAAACCCTGGATCTGACCAACATGTATGCGAAAAATGCGAAGGTATGAGCCTGATGATTGCAAATACCAGAACTAACCCAGACATAACCGGCGTTATCATCTAAAATATTTATCACAACCAGGTTTAATTGACTGTTTCGGTGTGGTACCACATTACTACGTGATCCAAACCAGAAAAACCCAGGATCTGACCAACAAGTTTGCGAAAAATACGAAAGAATGAGCCTGATGATTGCAAATACCAGAACTAACCCAGACATAACCGGCGTTATCATCTAAAATATTTATTACAACCAGGTTTAATTGACTGTTTCGGTGTGGCACCACGTTACTACGACATCCAAACCAGAAAATACCCAGGATATGACCAACAAGTATGCGAAAAATGCGAAAGTATGAGCCTGATGGTTGCAAACACCAGAACTAACCTAGACATAACCGGCGTTATCATCTAAAATATTTATCACAACAAGCTTTTACTGACTGTTTCGGTGTGGTACCACATTACTACGTGATCCAAATCAGAAAAAACACAGGATCTGACCAACAAGGATGCGAAAAATGCGAAACTATGAGCCTGATGATTGCAAATACCAGAACTAACCCAAAAATAACCGGCGTTATCATCTAAAATATTTATCACGACCTGGGTTAATTGACTGTTTCGGTGTGGCACCACGTTACTACGTGATGCAAACCAGATAAAACCCAGGATCTGACCAACATGTATGCGAAAAATGCGAAAGTATGAGCCTGATGATTGCAAATACCAGAACTAACCCAGACATAACCGGCGTTATCATCTAAAATATTTATCACAACCAGGTTTAATTGACTGTTTCGGTGTGGTACCACATTACTACGTGATCCAAACCAGAAAAAACCCAGGGTCAGACCAACAAGTCTGCGAAAAATGCGAAGGTATGAGCCTGATGATTGCAAATACCAGAACTAACCCAGACATAACCGGCGTTATCATCTAAAATATTTATCACAACCAGGTTTAATTGACTGCTTCGGTGTGGTACCACATTACTACGTGATCCAAACCAGAAAAACCCAGGATCTGACCAACAAGTTTGCGAAAAATACGAAAGAATGAGCCTGATGATTGCAAGTACCAGAACTAACCCAGACATAACCGGCGTTATCATCTAAAATATTTATCACAACCAGGTTTAATTGACTGTTTCGGTGTGGTACCACATTACAACGACATCCAAACCAGAAAAAATGCAGGATCTGACCAACAAGTATGCGAAAAATGCGAAGGTATGAGCCTGATAATTGCAAGTACCAGAACTAACCCAGACATAACCGGCGTTATCATCTAAAATATTTATCACAACCAGGTTTAATTGACTGTTTCGGTGTGGTACCACATTACTACGTGATCCAAACCAGAAAAAACTCAGGATCAGACCAACATGTATGCGAAAAATGCGAAAGTATGAGCCTGATGATTGCAAATACCAGAACTGACACAGACATAACCGGCGTTATCATCTAAAATATTTATCACAACCAGGTTTAATTGACTGTTTCGGTGTGGTACCACATTACAACGACATCCAAACCAGAAAAAATGCAGGATCTGACCAACAAGTATGCGAAAAATGCGAAGGTATGAGCCTGATGTTTGCAAGTACCAGAACTAACCCAGACATAACCGGCGTTATCATCTAAAATATTTATCACAACCAGGTTTAATTGACTGTTTCGGTGTGGCACCACATTACTACGACGTCCAAACCAGAAAAAACCCTGGAACTGACCAACAAGTATGCGAAAAATGCGATAGTATGAGCCTGATGATTGCAAGTACCAGAACTAACCCAGACATAACCGGCGTTATCAACTAAAATATTTATCACAACCAGGATTAATTGACTGTTTCGGTGTGGTACCACATTACTACGTGATCCAAACCAGAAAAACCCAGGATCTGACCAACAAGTATGCGAAAAATGCGAAAGTATGAGCCCGATGGTTGCAAACACCAGAACTAACCTAGACATAACCGGCGTTATCATCTAAAATATTTATCACAACAAGCTTTTACTGACTGTTTCGGTGTGGTACCACATTACTACGTGATCCCAATCAGAAAAAACCCAGGATCTGACCAACAAGTATGCGAAAAATGCGAAACAATGAGCCTGATGATTGCAAATACCAGAACTAACCCAAAAATAACCGGCGTTATCATCTAAAATATTTATCACGACCTGGGTTAATTGACTGTTTCGGTGTGGCACCACGTTACTACGCCATCCAAACTGGAAAAACCCAGGATCTGACCAACAAGTATGCGAAAAATGCGAAAGTATGAGCCTGTTGATTGCAAATACCAGAACTAACCCAGACATAACCGGCGTTATCATCTAAAATATTTATCACAACCAGGTTTAATTGACTGTTTCGGTGTGGTACCACAATACTACGTGATCCAAACCAGAAAAAACCCAGGATCTGACCAACAAGTATGCGAAGAATGCGGAAGTATGAGCCTGATGATTGCAAATACCAGAACTAGCCCAGACATAACCGGCGTTATCATCTAAAATAATTATCACAACCAGGTTTTATTGATTGTTTCGGTGTGGCACCACGTTACTACGACATCCAAACCAGAAAATACCCAGGATATGACCAACAAGTATGCGAAATATGTGAAAGTATGAGCCTGATGATTGCAAGTACCAGAACTAACCCAGACATAACCGGCGTTATCATCTAAAATATTTATCACAACAAGCTTTTACTGACTGTTTCGGTGTGGTACCACATTACTACGTGATCCAAATCAGAAAAAACCCAGGATATGACCAACAAGTATGCGAAACATGCGAAAGTATGAGCCTGATGATTGCAAATACCAGAACTAACTCAAAAATAACCGGCGTTATCATCTAAAATATTTATCACGACCTGGTTTAATTGACTGTTTCGGTGTGGCACCACGTTACTACGACATCCAAACCAGAAAATACCCAGGATATGACCAACAAGTATGCGAAATATGCGAAAGTATGAGCCTGATGATTGCAAGTACCAGAACTAACCCAGACATAACCGGCGTTATCATCTAAAATATTTATCACAACCAGGTTTAATTGTCCGTTTCGGTGTGGTACCACATTCCTACGTGATCCAAACCGGAAAAACCCAGGATCTGACCAACAAGAATGCGAAAAATGCGAAAGTATGAGCCTGTTGATTGCAAATACCAGAACTAACCCAGACATAGCCGGCGCTATCATCTAAAATTATTATCACAACCAGGTTTAATTGACTGTCTCGGTGTGGTACCACATTACTACGTGATGCAAACCAGATAAAACCCAGGATCTGGCCAACATGTATGCGAAAAATGCGAAAGTATGAGCCTGATGATTGCAAATACCAGAACTAACCCAGACATAACCGGCGTTATCATCTAAAATATTTATCACAACCAGGTTTAATTGGCTGTTTCGGTGTGGTACCACATTACTACGTGATCCAAACCAGAAAAAACCCAGGGTCAGACCAACTAGTCTGCGAAATATGCGAAGGTATGAGCCTGATGATTGCAGATACCAGAACTAACCCAGACATAACCGGCGTTATCATCTAAAATATTTATCACAACCAGGTTTAATTGACTGTTTCGGTGTGGTACCACATTACAACGACATCCAAACCAGAAAAAATGCAGGATCTGACCTACAAGTATGCGAAAAATGCGAAGGTATGAGCCTGATGATTGCAAATACCAGAACTAGCCCAGACATAACCGGCGTTATCATCTAAAATATTTATCACAACCAGGTTTAATTGACTGTTTCGGTGTGGCACCACGTTACTACGACATCCAAACCAGAAAATACCCAGGATATGACCAACAAGTATGCGAAATATGCGAAAGTATGAGCCTGATGATTGCAAATACCAGAACTGACACAGACATAACCGGCGTTATCATCTAAAATATTTATCACAACCAGGTTTAATTGTCCGTTTCGGTGTGGTACCACATTCCTACGTGATCCAAACCGGAAAAACCCAGGATCTGACCAACAAGAATGCGAAAAATGCGAAAGTATGAGCCTGTTGATTGCAAATACCAGAACTAACCCAGACATAGCCGGCGCTATCATCTAAAATTATTATCACAACCAGGTTTAATTGACTGTCTCGGTGTGGTACCACATTACTACGTGATGCAAACCAGATAAAACCCAGGATCTGGCCAACATGTATGCGAAAAATGCGAAAGTATGAGCCTGATGATTGCAAATACCAGAACTAACCCAGACATAACCGGCGTTATCATCTAAAATATTTATCACAACCAGGTTTAATTGGCTGTTTCGGTGTGGTACCACATTACTACGTGATCCAAACCAGAAAAAACCCAGGGTCAGACCAACTAGTCTGCGAAATATGCGAAGGTATGAGCCTGATGATTGCAGATACCAGAACTAACCCAGACATAACCGGCGTTATCATCTAAAATATTTATCACAACCAGGTTTAATTGACTGTTTCGGTGTGGTACCACATTACAACGACATCCAAACCAGAAAAAATGCAGGATCTGACCTACAAGTATGCGAAAAATGCGAAGGTATGAGCCTGATGATTGCAAATACCAGAACTAGCCCAGACATAACCGGCGTTATCATCTAAAATATTTATCACAACCAGGTTTAATTGACTGTTTCGGTGTGGCACCACGTTACTACGACATCCAAACCAGAAAATACCCAGGATATGACCAACAAGTATGCGAAATATGCGAAAGTATGAGCCTGATGATTGCAAATACCAGAACTGACACAGACATAACCGGCGTTATCATCTAAAATATTTATCACAACCAGGTTTAATTGACTGTTTCGGTGTGGTACCACATTACAACGACATCCAAACCAGAAAAAATGCAGGATCTGACCAACAAGTATGCGAAAAATGCGAAGGTATGAGCCTGATGTTTGCAAGTACCAGAACTAACCCAGACATAACCGGCGTTATCATCTAAAATATTTATCACAACCAGGTTTAATTGACTGTTTCGGTGTGGCACCACATTACTACGACGTCCAAACCAGAAAAAACCCTGGAACTGACCAACAAGTATGCGAAAAATGCGATAGTATGAGCCTGATGATTGCAAGTACCAGAACTAACCCAGACATAACCGGCGTTATCATCTAAAATATTTATCACAACCAGGTTTAATTGACCGTTTCGGTGTGGTACCACATTCCTACGTGATCCCAACCGGAAAAACCCAGGATCTGACCAACAAGAATGCGAAAAATGCGATAGTATGAGCCTGTTGATTGCAAATACCAAAACTAACCCAGACATAACCGGCGTTATCATCTAAAATATTTATCACAACAAGCTTTTACTGACTGTTTCGGTGTGGTACCACATTACTACGTGATCCAAATCAGAAAAAACCCAGGATCTGACCAACAAGTATGCGAAACATGCGAAAGTATGAGCCTGATGATTGCAAATACCAGAACTAACTCAAAAATAACCGGCGTTATCATCTAAAATATTTATCACGACCTGGTTTAATTGACTGTTTCGGTGTGGCACCACGTTACTACGACATCCAAACCAGAAAATACCCAGGATATGACCAACAAGTATGCGAAATATGCGAAAGTATGAGCCTGATGATTGCAAGTACCAGAACTAACCCAGACATAACCGGCGTTATCATCTAAAATATTGATCACAACCAGGTTTAATTGACCGTTTCGGTGTGGTACCACATTCCTACGTGATCCCAACCGGAAAAACCCAGGATCTGACCAACAACAATGCGAAAAATGCGAAAGTATGAGCCTGATGATTGCAGATACCAGAACTAACCCCAGACATAACCGGCGTTATCATCTAAAATATTTATCACAACCAGGTTTAATTGACTGTTTCGGTGTGGTACCACATTACAACGACATCCAAACCAGAAAAAATGCAGGATCTGACCTACAAGTATGCGAAAAATGCGAAGGTATGAGCCTGATGATTGCAAGTACCAGAACTAACCCAGACATAATCGGCGTTATCATCTAAAATATTTATCACAACCAGGTTTAATTGACTGTTTCGGTGTGGTACCACATTACTACGTGATGCAAACCAGAAAAAACCCAGGATCAGACCAACGAGTATGCGAAAAATGCGAAAGTATGAGCCTGATGATTGCAAATACCAGAACTAACACAGACATAACCGGCGTTACCATCAAAAATATTTATCACAACCAGGTTTAATTGACTGTTTCGGTGTGGTACCACATTACTACGACATCCAGGCCAGAAAAAATCCTGGAACTGACCAACAAGTATGCGAAAAATGCGATAGTATGAGCCTGATGATTGCAAGTACCAGAACTAACCCAGACATAACCGGCGTTATCATCTAAAATATTTATCACAACCAGGTTTAATTGACTGTTTCGGTGTGGTACCACATTACTACGTGATCCAAACCGGAAAAACCCAGGATCTGACCAACAAGTATGCGAAAAATGCGAAAGTATGGGCCTGATGATTGCAAATACCAGAAGTAACGCAGACATAACCGGCGTTATCATCTAAAATATTTATCACCACCAGGTTTAATTGACTGTTTCGGTGTGGTACCACATTACTACGTGAGCCAAACCGGAAAAACCCAGGATCTGACCAACAAGTATGCGAAAAATGCGAAACTATGAGCCTGATGATTGCAAATACCAGAACTAACCCAGACATAACCGGCGTTATCACCTAAAATATTTATCACAACAAAGTTTAATCGACTGTTTCGGTGTGGTACCGCATTACTACGTGATCCAAACCAGAAAAATCCCAGGATCAGACCATCAATTATGCGAGAAATGCGAAGGTATGAGCCTGATGATTGCAAATACCAGAACTAACCCAGACATAACCGGCGTTATCCTCTAAAGTATTAATCACAATCCGGTTTAATTGACTGTTTCGGTGTGGTACCACATTACAACGACATCCAAACCATAAAAAATGCAGGATCTGACCAACAAGTATGCGAAAAATGCGAAAGTATGAGCCTGATGATTGCAGATACCAGAACTAACCCAGACATAACCGGCGTTATCATCTAAAATATTTATCACAACCAGGTTTAATTGACCGTTTCGGTGTGGTACCACATTACTACGTGATCCAAACCAGAAAAACCCAGGATCTGACCAACAATGATGCGAAAAATGCGAAAGTATGAGCCTGATGGTTGCAAATACCAGAACTAACCCAGACTTAACCGACGTTATCATGTAAAATATTAATCACAACCAGGTTTAACTGACTGTTTCGGTGTGGCACCACATTACTACGACATCCAAACCAGGAAATACCCAGGATATGACCAACAAGTATGCGAAAAATGCGAAAGTATGAGCCTGATGGTTGCAAATACCAGAACTAGCCCAGACATAACCGGCGTTATCATCTAAAATATTTATCACAACCAGGTTTAATTGACTGTTTCGGTGTGGTACCACATTACTACGTGATCCAAACCAGAAAAAACCCAGGATCTGACCAACAAGTATGCGAAGAATGCGGAAGTATGAGCCTGATGATTGCAAATACCAGAACTAGCCCAGACATAACCGGCGCTATCATCTAAAATATTTATCACAACAAAGTTTAATCGACTGTTTCGGTGTGGCTCCACGTTACTACGACATCCAAACCAGAAAATACCCAGGATATGACCAACAAGTATGCGAAATATGCGAAAGTATGAGCCTGATGGTTGCAAATACCAGAACTAACCCAGACATAACCGGCGTTATCATCTAAAATATTTATCACAACAAGCTTTTACTGACTGTTTCGGTGTGGTACCACATTACTACGTGATCCAAATCAGAAAACCCCAGGATCTGACCAACAAGTATGCGAAACATGCGAAAGTATGAGCCTGATGATTGCTTATACCAGAACTAACTCAAAAATAACCGGCGTTATCATCTAAAATATTTATCACAACCAGGTTTAATTGACTGTTTCGGTGTGGCACCACATTATTACGACATCCAAACCAGAAAAAACCCTGGAACTGACCAACAAGTATGCGAAATATGCGATAGTATGAGCCTGATGATTGCAAGTACCAGAACTAACCCAGCCATAACCGACGTTATCATCTAAAATATTTATCACAACCAGGTTTAATTGACTGTTTCGGTGTGGCACCACATTACTACGACATCCAAACCGGAAAAAATCCTGGAACTGACCAACAAGTATGCGAAAAATGCGATAGTATGGGCCTGATGATTGCAAGTACCAGAACTAACCCAGACATAACCGGCGTTATCATCTAAAATATTTATCACAACCTGGTTTAATTGACCGTTTCGGTGTGGTATCACATTCCTACGTGATCCAAACCGGAAAAACCCAGGATCTGACCAACAAGTATGCGAAAAATGCGAAAGTACGAGCCTGTTGATTGCAAATACCAGAACTAACCCAGACGTAGCCGGCGTTATCATCTAAAATATTTATCACAACCAGGTTTAATTGACTGTTTCGGTGTGGTACCACATTACTACGTGATGCAAACCAGATAAAACCCAGGATCTGACCAACATGTATGCGAAAAATGCGAAGGTATGAGCCTGATGATTGCAAATACCAGAACTAACCCAGACATAACCGGCGTTATCATCTAAAATATTTATCACAACCAGGTTTAATTGACTGTTTCGGTGTGGTACCACATTACTACGTGATCCAAACCAGAAAAACCCAGGATCTGACCAACAAGTTTGCGAAAAATACGAAAGAATGAGCCTGATGATTGCAAATACCAGAACTAACCCAGACATAACCGGCGTTATCATCTAAAATATTTATTACAACCAGGTTTAATTGACTGTTTCGGTGTGGCACCACGTTACTACGACATCCAAACCAGAAAATACCCAGGATATGACCAACAAGTATGCGAAAAATGCGAAAGTACGAGCCTGATGGTTGCAAACACCAGAACTAACCTAGACATAACCGGCGTTATCATCTAAAATATTTATCACAACAAGCTTTTACTGACTGTTTCGGTGTGGTACCACATTACTACGTGATCCAAATCAGAAAAAACCCAGGATCTGACCAACAAGTATGCGAAAAATGCGAAACTATGAGCCTGATGATTGCAAATACCAGAACTAACCCAAAAATAACCGGCGTTATCATCTAAAATATTTATCACGACCTGGGTTAATTGACTGTTTCGGTGTGGCACCACGTTACTACGCCATCCAAACCGGAAAAACCCAGGATCTGACCAATAAGTATGCGAAAAATGCGAAAGTATGAGCCTGTTGATTGCAAATACCAGAACTAACCCAGACATAACCGGCGTTATCATCTAAAATACTTATCACAACCAGGTTTAATTGACTGTTTCGGTGTGGTACCACATTACTACATGATCCAAACCAGAAAAAACCCAGGATCTGACCAACAAGTATGCGAAGAATGCGGAAGTATGAGCCTGATGATTGCAAATACCAGAACTAGCCCAGACATAACCGGCGTTATCATCTAAAATATTTATCACAACCAGGTTTAATTGACTGTTTCGGTGTGGCACCACGTTGCTACGACATCCAAACCAGAAAATACCCATTATATGACCAACAAGTATGCGAAATATGCGAAAGTATGAGCCTGATGATTGCAAGTACCAGAACTAACCCAGATATAACCGGCGTTATCATCTAAAATATTTATCACAACCAGGTTTAATTGACCGTTTCGGTGTGGTACCACATTCCTACGTGATCCAAACCGGAAAAACCCAGGATCTGACCAACAAGTATGCGAAAAATGCGAAAGTATGAGCCTGATGGTTGCAAATACCAGAACTGACCCAGACATAACCGGAGTTATCATCTAAAATATTTATCACAACAAGCTTTTATTGACTGTTTCGGTGTGGTACCACATTACTACGTGATCCAAATCAGAAAAAACCCAGGATCTGATCAACAAGTATGCGAAAAATGCGAAAGTATGAGCCTGATGGTTGCAAATACCGGAACTAACCCAGACATAACCGGCGTTAACATCTAAAATATTTTTCACAACCAGGTTTAATTGACTGTTTCGGTGCGGTACCACATTACTACGTGATCCAAACCAGAAAAACCCAGGATCTGACCAACAGTGATGCGAAAAATGCGAAAGTATGAGCCTGATGGTTGCAAATACCAGAACTAACCCAGACTTAACTGACGTTATCATGTAAAATATTAATCACAACCAGGTTTAATTGAATGTTTCGGTGTGGCACCACATTACTACGACATCCAAACCAGGAAATACCCAGGATATGACCAACAAGTATGCGAAAAATGCGAAAGTATGAGCCTGATGGTTGCAAATACCAGAACTAGCCCAGACATAACCGGCGTTATCATCTAAAATATTTATCACAACCAGGTTTAATTGACTGTTTCGGTGTGGCACCACGTTACTACGACATCCAAACCAGAAAATACCCAGGATATGACCAACAAGTATCCGAAAAATGCGAAAGTATGAGCCTGATGGTTGCAAACACCAGACCTAACCTAGACATAACCGGCGTTATCATCTAAAATATTTATCACAACAAGCTTTTACTGACTGTTTCGGTGTGGTACCACATTACTACGTGATCCAAATCAGAAAAAACCCAGGATCAGACCAACGAGTATGCGAAAAATGCGAAAGTATGAGCCTGATGATTGCAAATACCAGAACTAACCCAGACATAACCGGCGTTATCATCTAAAATATTTATCACAACCAGGTTTAATTGACCGTTTCGGTGTGGTACCACATTCCTACGTGATCCAAACCGGAAAAACCCAGGATCTGACCAACAAGTATGCGAAAAATGCGAAAGTATGAGCCTGATGGTTGCAAATACCAGAACTGACCCAGACATAACCGGAGTTATCATCTAAAATATTTATCACAACAAGCTTTTATTGACTGTTTCGGTGTGGTACCACATTACTACGTGATCCAAATCAGAAAAAACCCAGGATCTGATCAACAAGTATGCGAAAAATGCGAAAGTATGAGCCTGATGGTTGCAAATACCGGAACTAATCCAGACATAACCGGCGTCATCATCTAAAATATTTATCACAACCAGGTTTAATTGACCGTTTCGGTGTGGTACCACATTCCTACGTGATCCAAACCGGAAAAACCCAGGATCTGACCAACAAGTATGCGAAAAATGCGAAAGTATGAGACTGATGATTGCAAATACCAGAACTAGCCCAGACATAACCGGCGTTATCATCTAAAATATTTATCACAACCAGGTTTAAATGACTGTTTCGGTGTGGCACCACGGTGCTACGACATCCAAACCAGAAAATACCGATTATGTGAACAACAAGTATGCGAAATATGCGAAAGTATGAGCCTGATGATTGCAAATACCAGAACTAACCCAAAAATGACCGGCGTTATCATCTAAAATATTTATCACGACCTGGTTTAATTGACTGTTTCGGTGTGGCACCACGTTACTAAGACATCCAAACCAGAAAATACCCAGGATATGACCAACAAGTATGCGAAATATGCGAAAGTATGAGCCTGATGATTGCAGATAGCAGAACTAACCCAGACATAACCGGCGGTATCATCTAAAATATTTATCACAACCAGGTTTAATTGAATGTTTCGGTGTGGTACCACATTACTACGTGATCCAAATCAGAAAAACCCCAGGATCTGACCAACAAGTATGCGAAAAATGCGAAACTATGAGCCTGATGATTGCAAATACCAGTACTAACCCAAAAATAACCGGCGTTATCATCTAAAATATTTATCACGACCTGGGTTAATTGACTGTTTCGGTGTGGCACCACGTTACTACGCCATCCAAACCGGAAAAACCCTGGATCTGACCAACAAGTATGCGAAAAATGCGAAAGTATGAGCCTGTTGATTGCAAATACCAGAACTAACCCAGACATAACCGGCGTTATCATCTAAAATATTTATCACAACCAGGTTTAATTGACTGTTTCGGTGTGGTACCACATTACTACGTGATCCAAACCAGAAAAAACCCAGGATCTGACCAACAAGTATGCGAAGAAAACGGAAGTTTGAGCCTGATGATTGCAAATACCAGAACTAGCCCAGACATAACCGGCGTTATCATCTAAAATATTTATCACAACCAGGTTTAATTGACTGTTTCGGTGTGGCACCACGTTACTACGACATCCAAACCAGAAAATACCCAGGATATGACCAACAAGTATGCGAAATATGCGAAAGTATGAGCCTGATGGTTGCAAATACCAGAACTAACCCAGACATAACTGGCGTTATCATCTAAAATATTTATCACAACAAGCTTTTACTGACTGTTTCGGTGTGGTACCACATTAGTACGACATCCAAACCAGAAAAAACCCTGGAACTGACCAACAAGTATGCGAAATATGCGATAGTATGAGCCTGATGATTGCAAATACCAGAACTAACCCAAAAATAACCGGCGTTATCATCTAAAATATTTATCACGACCTGGGTTAATTGACTGTTTCGTTGTGGCACCACGTTACTACGCCATCCAAACCGGAAAAACCCAGGATCTGACCAACAAGTATGCGAAAAATGCGAAAGTATGAGCCTGTTGATTGCAAATACCAGAACTAACCCAGACATAACCGGCGTTATCATCTAAAATATTTATCACAACCAGGTTTAATTGACTGTTTCGGTGTGGTACCACATTACTACGTGATCCAAACCAGAAAAAACCCAGGATCTGACTAACAAGTATGCGAAGAATGCGGAAGTTTGAGCCTGATGATTGCAAATACCAGAACTAGCCCAGACATAACCGGCGTTATCATCTAAAATATTTATCACAACCAGGTTTAATTGACTGTTTCGGTGTGGCACCACGTTACTACGACATCCAAACCAGAAAATACCCAGGATATGACCAACAAGTATGCGAAATATGCGAAAGTATGAGCCTGATGGTTGCAAATACCAGAACTAACCCAGACATAACCGGCGTTATCATCTAAAATATTTATCACAACAAGCTTTTACTGACTGTTTCGGTGTGGTACCACATTACTACGTGATCCAAATCAGAAAAACCCCAGGATCTGACCAACAAGTATGCGAAACATGCGAAAGTATGAGCCTGATGATTGCATATACCAGAACTAACTCAAAAATAACCGGCGTTATCATCTAAAATATTTATCACAACCAGGTTTAATTGACTGTTTCGGTGTGGCACCACATTACTACGACATCCAAACCAGAAAAAACCCTGGAACTGACCAACAAGTATGCGAAAAATGCGATAGTATGAGCCTGATGATTGCAAGTACCAGAACTAACCCAGACATAACCGACGTTATCATCTAAAATATTTATCACAACCAGGTTTAATTGACTGTTTCGGTGTGGCACCACATTACTACGACATCCAAACCGGAAAAAACCCTGGAACTGACCAACAAGTATGCGAAAAATGCGATAGCATGAGCCTGATGATTGCAAGTACCAGAACTAACCCAGACATAACCGGCGTTATCATCTAAAATATTTATCACAACCTGGTTTAATTGACCGTTTCGGTGTGGTACCACATTCCTACGTGATCCAAACCGGAAAAACCCAGGATCTGACCAACAAGTATGCGAAAAATGCGAAAGTACGAGCCTGTTGATTGCAAATACCAGAACTAACCCAGACGTAGCCGGCGTTATCATCTAAAATATTTATCACAACCAGGTTTAATTGACTGTTTCGGTGTAGTACCACATTACTACGTGATGCAAACCAGATAAAACCCAGGATCTGACCAACATGTATGCGAAAAATGCGAAGGTATGAGCCTGATGATTGCAAATACCAGAACTAACCCAGACATAACCGGCGTTATCATCTAAAATATTTATCACAACCAGGTTTAATTGACTGTTTCGGTGTGGTACCACATTACTACGTGATCCAAACCAGAAAAACCCAGGATCTGACCAACAAGTTTGCGAAAAATACGAAAGAATGAGCCTGATGATTGCAAATACCAGAACTAATCCAGACATAACCGGCGTCATCATCTAAAATATTTATCACAACCAGGTTTAATTGACCGTTTCGGTGTGGTACCACATTCCTACGTGATCCAAACCGGAAAAACCCAGGATCTGACCAACAAGTATGCGAAAAATGCGAAAGTATGAGTCTGATGATTGCAAATACCAGAACTAGCCCAGACATAACCGGCGTTATCATCTAAAATATTTATCACAACCAGGTTTAAATGACTGTTTCGGTGTGGCACCACGGTGCTACGACATCCAAACCAGAAAATACCGATTATGTGAACAACAAGTATGCGAAATATGCGAAAGTATGAGCCTGATGATTGCAAATACCAGAACTAACCCAAATATGACCGGCGTTATCATCTAAAATATTTATCACGACCTGGTTTAATTGACTGTTTCGGTGTGGCACCACGTTACTAAGACATCCAAACCAGAAAATACCCAGGATATGACCAACAAGTATGCGAAATATGCGAAAGTATGAGCCTGATGATTGCAGATAGCAGAACTAACCCAGACATAACCGGCGGTATCATCTAAAATATTTATCACAACCAGGTTTAATTGAATGTTTCGGTGTGGCACCACGTTACTACGACATCCAAACCAGAAAAAACCCTGGAACTGACCAACAAGTATGCGAAAAATGCGATAGTATGAGCCTGATGATTGCAAGTACCAGAACTAACCCAGACATAACCGACGTTATCATCTAAAATATTTATCACAACCAGGTTTAATTGACTGTTTCGGTATGGCACCACATTACTACGACATCCAGACCAGAAAATACACAGGATATGACCAACTAGTATGCGAAAAATGCGAAAGTATGAGCCTGATGATTGCAAATACCAGAACTAGCCCAGACATAACCGGCGTTATCATCTAAAATATTTATCACAACCAGGTTTAATTGACTGTTTCGGTGTGGCACCACGTTACTACGACATCCAAACCAGAAAATACCCAGGATATGACCAACAAGTATGCGAAAAATGCGAAAGTATGAGCCTGATGATTGCAAATACCAGAACTAACCCAGACATAACCGGCGTTATCATCTAAAATATTTATCACAACCAGGTTTAATTGACTGTTTCGGTGTGGTACCACATTACTACGTGATCCAAACCAGGAAAAACCCAGGATCAGACCAACAAGTATGCGAAAAATGCGAAGGAATGAGCCTGATGATTGCAAATACCAGAACTAACCCAAAAATAACCGGCATTATCATCTAAAATATTTATCACGACCTGGTTTAATTGACTGTTTCGGTGTGGCACCACGTTACTACGACATCCAAACCAGAAAATACCCAGGATATGACCAACAGGTATGCGAAATATGCGAAAGTATGAGCCTGATGGTTGCAAATACCAGATCTAACCCAGCCATAACCGGCGTTATCAACTAAAATATTTATCACAACCAGGTTTAATTGACTGTTTCGGTGTGGCACCACGTTTCTACGACATCCAAACCAGAAAATACCCAGGATATGACCAACAAGTATGCGAAAAATGCGAAAGTATGAGCCTGATGGTTGCAAATACCAGAACTAACCCAGACATAACCGGCGTTATCATCTAAAGTATTTATCACAACAAGCTTTTATTGACTGTTTCGGTGTGGTACCACATTACTACGTGATCCAAATCAGAAAAAACCCAGGATCTGACCAACAAGTATGCGAAAAATGCGAAAGTATGAGCCTGATGGTTGCAAATACCAGAACTAACCCAGACATAACCGGCGTTATCATCTAAAATATTTATCACAACCAGGTTTAATTGACTGTTTCGGTGTGGCACCACATTACCACGACATCCAAACCAGAAAAACCCAGGATCTGACCAACAAGTTTGCGAAAAATGCGAAAGTATGAGCCTGATGATTGCAAGTACCAGAACTAACCCAGACATAACCGGCGTTATCATCTAAAATATTTATCACAACCAGGTTTAATTGACTGTTTCGGTGTGGCACCACGTTACTACGACATCCAAACCAGAAAATACCCAGGATATGACCAATAAGTATGCGAAAAATGCGAAAGTATGAGCCTGATGGTTGCAAATACCAGAACTAAACCAGACATAACCGGCGCTATCATCTAAAATATTTATCACAACAAGCTTTTATTGACTGTTTCGGTGTGGTACCAAATTACTACGTGATCCAAATCAGAAAAAGCTCAGGATCTGACCAACAAGTATCCGAAAAATGCGATAGTATGAGCCTGATGGTTGCAAGTACCAGAACTAACCCAGACATAACCGGCGTTATCATCTAAAATATTTATCACAACAAGCTTTTATTGACTGTTTCGGTGTGGTACCACATTACTACGTGATCCAAATCAGAAAAAACTCAGGATCTGACCAACAAGTATGCGAAAAATGCGATAGTATGAGCCTGATGGTTGCAAATACCAGAACTAACCCAGACATAACCGGCGTTATCATCTAAAATATTTATCACAACCAGGTTTAATTGACTGTTTCGGTGTGGCACCACATTACCACGACATCCAAACCAGAAAAACCCAGGATCTGACCAACAAGTTTGCGAAAAATGCGAAAGTATGAGCCTGATTATTGCAAGTACCAGAACTAACCCAGACATAACCGGCGTTATCATCTAAAATATTTATCACAACCAGGTTTAGTTGACTGTTTCGGTGTGGCACCACGTTACTACGACATCCAAACCAGAAAATACCCAGGATATGACCAACAAGTATGCGAAAAATGCGAAAGTATGAGCCTGATGGTTGCAAATACCAGAACTAGCCCAGACATAACCGGCGTTATCATCTAAAATATTTATCACAACCAGGTTTAATTGACTGTTTCGGTGTGGTACCACATTACTACGTGATCCAAATCGGAAAAACCCAGGATATGACCAACAAGTATGCGAAATATGCGAAAGTATGAGCCAGATGATTGCAGATACCAGAACTAACCCAGACATAACCGGCGTTATCATCTAAAATATTTATCACAACCAGGCTTAATTGACTGTTTCGGTGTGGTACCACATTACTACGTGATCCAAACCAGAAAAACCCAGGATCTGACCAACAAGTATGCGAAAAATGCGAAAGTATGAGCCTGTTGATTGCAAATACCAGAACTAACCCAGACATAACCGGCGTTATCATCTAAAATATTTATCACAACCAGGTTTAATTGACTCTTTCAGTGTGGTACCACATTACTACGACATCCAAACCAGAAAAACCCCAGGATCTGACCAACTAGTATGCGAAGAATGCGGAAGTATGAGCCTGATGATTGCAAATACCAGAACTAACCCAAAAATGACCGGCGTTATCATCTAAAATATTTATCACAACCAGGTTTAATTGACTCTTTCAGTGTGGTACCACATTACTACGACATCCAAACCAGAAAAACCCCAGGATCTGACCAACAAGTATGCGAAGAATGCGGAAGTATGAGCCTGATGATTGCAGATACCAGAACTAACCCAGACATAACCGGCGTTATCATCTAAAATATTTATCACAACCAGGTTTAATTGACTGTTTCGGTGTGGTACCACATTACTACGTGATCCAAACCAGAAAAAACCCAGGGTCAGACCAACAAGTCTGCGAAAAATGCGAAGGTATGAGCCTGATGATTGCAGATACCAGAACTAACCCAGACATAACCGGCGTTATCATCTAAAATATTTATCACAACAAGCTTTTATTGACTGCTTCGGTGTGGTACCACATTACTACGTGATCCAAATCAGAAAAAACCCAGGATCTGACCAACAAGTATGCGAAAAATGCGAATGTATGAGCCTGGTGATTGCAAATACCAGAACTAACCCAGACATAACCGGCGTTATCATCTAAAATATTTATCACAACCAGGTTTAATTGACTGTTTCGGTGTGGCACCACGTTACTACGACATCCAAACCAGAAAATACCCAGGATATGACCGACAACTTTGCGAAAAATGCGAAAGTATGAGCCTGATGGTTGCAAACACCAGAACTAACCCAGACATAACCGGCGTTATCATCTAAAATATTTATCACAACAAGCTTTTATTGACTGTTTCTGTGTGGTACCACATTACTACGTGATCCAAATCTGAAAAAACCCAGGATCTGACCAACAAGTATGCGAAAAATGCGAAAGTATGAGCCTGTTGATTGCAAATACCAGAACTAACCCAGACATAACCGGCGTTATCATCTAAAATATTTATCACAACCAGGTTTAATTGACTCTTTCAGTGTGGTACCACATTACTACGACATCCAAACCAGAAAAACCCCAGGATCTGACCAACAAGTATGCGAAGAATGCGGAAGTATGAGCCTGATGATTGCAAATACCAGAACTAACCCAAAAATGACCGGCGTTATCATCTAAAATATTTATCACGACCTGGTTTAATTGACTGTTTCGGTGTGGCACCACGTTACTAAGACATCCAAACCAGAAAATACCCAGGATATGACCAACAAGTATGCGAAATATGCGAAAGTATGAGCCTGATGATTGCAGATACCAGAACTAACCCAGACATAACCGGCGGTATCATCTAAAATATTTATCACAACCAGGTTTAATTGAATGTTTCGGTGTGGCACCACGTTACTACGACATCCAAACCAGAAAAAACCCTGGAACTGACCAACAAGTATGCGAAAAATGCGATAGTATGAGCCTGATGATTGCAAGTACCAGAACTAACCCAGACATAACCGACGTTATCATCTAAAATATTTATCACAACCAGGTTTAATTGACTGTTTCGGTATGGCACCACATTACTACGACATCCAGACCAGAAAATACACAGGATATGACCAACAAGTATGCGAAAAATGCGAAAGTATGAGCCTGATGATTGCAAATACCAGAACTAGCCCAGACATAACCGGCGTTATCATCTAAAATATTTATCACAACCAGGTTTAATTGACTGTTTCGGTGTGGCACCACGTTACTACGACATCCAAACCAGAAAATACCCAGGATATGACCAACAAGTATGCGAAAAATGCGAAAGTATGAGCCTGATGATTGCAAATACCAGAACTAACCCAGACATAACCGGCGTTATCATCTAAAATATTTATCACAACCAGGTTTAATTGACTGTTTCGGTGTGGTACCACATTACTACGTGATCCAAACCAGGAAAAACCCAGGATCAGACCAACAAGTATGCGAAAAATGCGAAGGTATGAGCCTGATGATTGCAAATACCAGAACTAACCCAAAAATAACCGGCATTATCATCTAAAATATTTATCACGACCTGGTTTAATTGACTGTTTCGGTGTGGCACCACGTTACTACGACATCCAAACCAGAAAATACCGAGGATATGACCAACAGGTATGCGAAATATGCGAAAGTATGGGCCTGATGATTGCAAGTACCAGAACTAACACAGACAAAACCGGCGTTGTCATCTAAAATATTTATCACAACCAGGTTTAATTGACCGTTTCGGTGTGGTACCACATTCCTACGTGATTCAAACCGGAAAAACCCGGGATCTGACCAACAAGTATGCGAAAAATGCGAAAGTATGAGCCTGATGGTTGCAAATACCAGAACTAACCCAGCCATAACCGGCGTTATCATCTAAAATATTTATCACAACCAGGTTTAATTGACTGTTTCGGTGTGGTACCACATTACTACGTGATCCAAACCGGAAAAACCCAGGATCTGACCAACAAGTATGCGAAAAATGCGAAAGTATGAGCCTGTTGATTGCAAATACCAGAACTAACCCAGACATAACCGGCGTTATCATCTAAAATATTTATCACAACCAGGTTTAATTGACTCTTTCAGTGTGGTACCACATTACTACGACATCCAAACCAGAAAAACCCCAGGATCTGACCAACAAGTATGCGAAGAATGCGGAAGTATGAGCCTGATGATTGCAAATACCAGAACTAACCCAAAAATGACCGGCGTTATCATCTAAAATATTTATCACGACCTGGTTTAATTGACTGTTTCGGTGTGGCACCACGTTACTAAGACATCCAAACCAGAAAATACCCAGGATATGACCAACAAGTATGCGAAATATGCGAAAGTATGAGCCTGATGATTGCAGATACCAGAACTAACCCAGACATAACCGGCGGTATCATCTAAAATATTTATCACAACCAGGTTTAATTGAATGTTTCGGTGTGGCACCACGTTACTACGACATCCAAACCAGAAAAAACCCTGGAACTGACCAACAAGTATGCGAAAAATGCGATAGTATGAGCCTGATGATTGCAAGTACCAGAACTAACCCAGACATAACCGACGTTATCATCTAAAATATTTATCACAACCAGGTTTAATTGACTGTTTCGGTATGGCACCACATTACTACGACATCCAGACCAGAAAATACACAGGATATGACCAACAAGTATGCGAAAAATGCGAAAGTATGAGCCTGATGATTGCAAATACCAGAACTAGCCCAGACATAACCGGCGTTATCATCTAAAATATTTATCACAACCAGGTTTAATTGACTGTTTCGGTGTGGCACCACGTTACTACGACATCCAAACCAGAAAATACCCAGGATATGACCAACAAGTATGCGAAAAATGCGAAAGTATGAGCCTGATGATTGCAAATACCAGAACTAACCCAGACATAACCGGCGTTATCATCTAAAATATTTATCACAACCAGGTTTAATTGACTGTTTCGGTGTGGTACCACATTACTACGTGATCCAAACCAGGAAAAACCCAGGATCAGACCAACAAGTATGCGAAAAATGCGAAGGTATGAGCCTGATGATTGCAAATACCAGAACTAACCCAAAAATAACCGGCATTATCATCTAAAATATTTATCACGACCTGGTTTAATTGACTGTTTCGGTGTGGCACCACGTTACTACGACATCCAAACCAGAAAATACCCAGGATATGACCAACAGGTATGCGAAATATGCGAAAGTATGGGCCTGATGATTGCAAGTACCAGAACTAACACAGACAAAACCGGCGTTGTCATCTAAAATATTTATCACAACCAGGTTTAATTGACCGTTTCGGTGTGGTACCACATTCCTACGTGATTCAAACCGGAAAAACCCGGGATCTGACCAACAAGTATGCGAAAAATGCGAAAGTATGAGCCTGATGGTTGCAAATACCAGAACTAACCCAGCCATAACCGGCGTTATCATCTAAAATATTTATCACAACCAGGTTTAATTGACTGTTTCGGTGTGGCACCACGTTTCTACGACATCCAAACCAGAAAATACCCAGGATATGACCAACAAGTATGCGAAAAATGCGAAAGTATGAGCCTGATGGTTGCAAATACCAGAACTAACCCAGACATAACCGGCGTTATCATCTAAAGTATTTATCACAACAAGCTTTTATTGACTGTTTCGGTGTGGTACCACATTACTACGTGATCCAAATCAGAAAAAACCCAGGATCTGACCAACAAGTATGCGAAAAATGCGAAAGTATGAGCCTGATGGTTGCAAATACCAGAACTAACCCAGACATAACCGGCGTTATCATCTAAAATATTTATCACAACCAGGTTTAATTGACTGTTTCGGTGTGGCACCACATTACCACGACATCCAAACCAGAAAAACCCAGGATCTGACCAACAAGTTTGCGAAAAATGCGAAAGTATGAACCTGATGATTGCAAGTACCAGAACTAACCCAGACATAACCGGCGTTATCATCTAAAATATTTATCACAACCAGGTTTAATTGACTGTTTCGGTGTGGCACCACGTTACTACGACATCCAAACCAGAAAATACCCAGGATATGACCAATAAGTATGCGAAAAATGCGAAAGTATGAGCCTGATGGTTGCAAATACCAGAACTAACCCAGACATAACCGGCGCTATCATCTAAAATATTTATCACAACAAGCTTTTATTGACTGTTTCGGTGTGGTACCAAATTACTACGTGATCCAAATCAGAAAAAGCTCAGGATCTGACCAACAAGTATCCGAAAAATGCGATAGTATGAGCCTGATGGTTGCAAGTACCAGAACTAACCCAGACATAACTGGCGTTATCATCTAAAATATTTATCACAACAAGCTTTTATTGACTGTTTCGGTGTGGTACCACATTACTACGTGATCCAAATCAGAAAAAACTCAGGATCTGACCAACAAGTATGCGAAAAATGCGATAGTATGAGCCTGATGGTTGCAAATACCAGAACTAACCCAGACATAACCGGCGTTATCATCTAAAATATTTATCACAACCAGGTTTAATTGACTGTTTCGGTGTGGCACCACATTACCACGACATCCAAACCAGAAAAACCCAGGATCTGACCAACAAGTTTGCGAAAAATGCGAAAGTATGAGCCTGATGATTGCAAGTACCAGAACTAACCCAGACATAACCGGCGTTATCATCTAAAATATTTATCACAACCAGGTTTAGTTGACTGTTTCGGTGTGGCACCACGTTACTACGACATCCAAACCAGAAAATACCCAGGATATGACCAACAAGTATGCGAAAAATGCGAAAGTATGAGCCTGATGGTTGCAAATACCAGAACTAACCCAGACATAACCGGCGTTATCATCTAAAATATTTATCACAACAAGCTTTTATTGACTGTTTCGGTGTGGTACCAAATTACTACGTGATCCAAATCAGAAAAAACTCAGGATCAGACCAACAAGTATGCGAAAAATGCGATAGTATGAGCCTGATGGTTGCAAGTACCAGAACTAACCCAGACATAACCGACGTTATCATCTAAAATATTTATCACAACCAGGTTTAATTGACTGTTTCGGTATGGCACCACATTACTACGACATCCAAACCAGAAAATACACAGGATATGACCAACAAGTATGGGAAAAATGCGAAAGTATGAGCCTGATGATTGCAAATACCAGAACTAGCCCAGACATAACCGGCGTTATAATCTAAAATATTTATCACAACCAGGTTTAATTGACTGTTTCGGTGTGGTACCACATTACTACGTGATCCAAATCAGAAAAAACCCAGCATCTGACCAACAAGTATGCGAAAAATGCGAAAGTATGAGCCTGATGGTTGCAAATACCAGAACTAACCCAGACATAACCGGCGTTATCATCTAAAATATTTATCACAAGAAGCTTTTATTGACTGTTTCGGTGTGGTACCACATTACTACGTGATCCAAATCAGAAAAAACCCAGCATCCGACCAACAAGTATGCGAAAAATGCGAAAGTATGAGCCTGATGGTTGCAAATACCAGAACTAGCCCAGACATAACCGGCGTTATCATCTAAAATATTTATCACAACCAGGTTTAATTGACTGTTTCGGTGTGGTACCACATTACTACGTGATCCAAAACGGAAAAACCCAGGATATGACCAACAAGTATGCGAAATATGCGAAAGTATGAGCCAGATGATTGCAGATACCAGAACTAACCCAGACATAACCGGCGTTATCATCTAAAATATTTATCACAACCAGGCTTAATTGACTGTTTCGGTGTGGTACCACATTACTACGTGATCCAAACCAGAAAAAACCCAGGATCAGACCAACAAGTACGCGAAAAATGCGAAGGTATGAGCCTGATGATTGCAAATACCAGAACTAACCCAAAAATAACCGGCGTTATCATCTAAAATATTTATCACGACCTGGTTTAATTGACTGTTTCGGTGTGGCACCACGTTACTACGACATCCAAACCAGAAAATACCCAGGATATGACCAACAAGTATGCGAAAAATTCGAAAGTAAGAGCCTGATGGTTGCAAATACCAGAACTAACCCAGACATAACCGGCGTTATCATCTAAAATATTTATCACAACCAGGTTTAATTGACTGTTTCGGTGTGGCACCACGTTACTACGACATCCAAACCAGAAAATACCCAGGATATGACCAACAAGTATGCGAAAAATGCGAAAGTATGAGCCTGATGGTTGCAAATACCAGAACTAGCCCAGACATAACCGGCGTTATCATCTAAAATATTTATCACAACCAGGTTTAATTGACTGTTTCGGTGTGGCACCACATTACTACGACATCCAAACCAGAAAAAACCCTGGAACTGACCAACAAGTATGCGAAAAATGCGATAGTATGAGCCTGATGATTGCAAGTACCAGATCTAACCCAGACATAACCGACGTTATCATCTAAAATATTTATCACAACCAGGTTTAATTGACTGCTTCGGTGTGGCACCACGTTACTACGACATCCAAACCAGAAAAACCCAGGATCTGACCAACAAGTATGCGAAAAATGCGAAAGTATGGGCCTGATGATTGCAAATACCAGAACTAGCCCAGACATAACCGGCGTTATCATCTAAAATATTTATCACAACCAGGTTTAATTGACTGTTTCGGTGTGGTACCACATTACTACGTGATCCAAAACGGAAAAACCCAGGATATGACCAACTAGTATGCGAAATATGCGAAAGTATGAGCCAGATGATTGCAGATACCAGAACTAACCCAGACATAACCGGCGTTATCATCTAAAATATTTATCACAACCAGGCTTTATTGACTGTTTCGGTGTGGTACCACATTACTACGTGATCCAAACCAGAAAAAACCCAGGATCAGACCAACAAGTACGCGAAAAATGCGAAGGTATGAGCCTGATGATTGCAAATACCAGAACTAGCCCAAAAATAACCGGCGTTATCATCTAAAATATTTATCACAACCAGGTTTAATTGACTGTTTCGGTGTGGCACCACATTACTACGACATCCAAACCAGAAAAAACCCTGGAACTGTCCAACAAGTATGCGAAAAATGCGATAGTATGAGCCTGATGATTGCAAGTACCAGATCTAACCCAGACATAACCGACGTTATCATCTAAAATATTTATCACAACCAGGTTTAATTGACTGTTTCGGTGTGGCACCACGTTACTACGACATCCAAACCAGAAAAACCCAGGATCTGACCAACAAGTATGCGAAAAATGCGAAAGTATGGGCCTGATGATTGCAAGTACCAGATCTAACCCAGACATAACCGACGTTATCATCTAAAATATTTATCACAACCAGGTTTAATTGACTGTTTCGGTGTGGCACCACGTTACTACGACATCCAAACCAGAAAAACCCAGGATCTGACCAACAAGTATGCGAAAAATGCGAAAGTATGGGCCTGATGATTGCAAATACCAGAACTAACCCAGACATAACCGGCGTTATCATCTAAAATATTTATCACAACCAGGTTTAATTGACTGTTTCGGTGTGGCACCACGTTACTACGACATCCAAACCAGAAAATACCCAGGATATGACCAACAAGTATGCGAAAAATGCGAAAGTATGAGCCTGATGGTTGCAAATACCAGAACTAGCCCAGACATAACCGGCGTTATCATCTAAAATATTTATCACAACCAGGTTTAATTGACTGTTTCGGTGTGGCACCACGTTACTACGACATCCAAACCAGAAAATACCCAGGATATGACCAACAGGTATGCGAAATATGCGAAAGTATGGGCCTGATGATTGCAAGTACCAGAACTAACACAGACAAAACCGGCGTTGTCATCTAAAATATTTATCACAACCAGGTTTAATTGACCGTTTCGGTGTGGTACCACATTCCTACGTGATTCAAACCGGAAAAACCCGGGATCTGACCAACAAGTATGCGAAAAATGCGAAAGTATGAGCCTGATGGTTGCAAATACCAGAACTAACCCAGCCATAACCGGCGTTATCATCTAAAATATTTATCACAACCAGGTTTAATTGACTGTTTCGGTGTGGCACCACGTTTCTACGACATCCAAACCAGAAAATACCCAGGATATGACCAACAAGTATGCGAAAAATGCGAAAGTATGAGCCTGATGGTTGCAAATACCAGAACTAACCCAGACATAACCGGCGTTATCATCTAAAGTATTTATCACAACAAGCTTTTATTGACTGTTTCGGTGTGGTACCACATTACTACGTGATCCAAATCAGAAAAAACCCAGGATCTGACCAACAAGTATGCGAAAAATGCGAAAGTATGAGCCTGATGGTTGCAAATACCAGAACTAACCCAGACATAACCGGCGTTATCATCTAAAATATTTATCACAACCAGGTTTAATTGACTGTTTCGGTGTGGCACCACATTACCACGACATCCAAACCAGAAAAACCCAGGATCTGACCAACAAGTTTGCGAAAAATGCGAAAGTATGAGCCTGATGATTGCAAGTACCAGAACTAACCCAGACATAACCGGCGTTATCATCTAAAATATTTATCACAACCAGGTTTAGTTGACTGTTTCGGTGTGGCACCACGTTACTACGACATCCAAACCAGAAAATAACCAGGATATGACCAACAAGTATGCGAAAAATGCGAAAGTATGAGCCTGATGGTTGCAAATACCAGAACTAACCCAGACATAACCGGCGTTCTCATCTAAAATATTTATCACAACAAGCTTTTATTGACTGTTTCGGTGTGGTACCAAATTACTACGTGATCCAAATCAGAAAAAACTCAGGATCAGACCAACAAGTATGCGAAAAATGCGATAGTATGAGCCTGATGGTTGCAAGTACCAGAACTAACCCAGACATAACCGACGTTATCATCTAAAATATTTATCACAACCAGGTTTAATTGACTGTTTCGGTATGGCACCACATTACTACGACATCCAAACCAGAAAATACACAGGATATGACCAACAAGTATGGGAAAAATGCGAAAGTATGAGCCTGATGATTGCAAATACCAGAACTAGCTAAGTCATAACCGGCGTTATAATCTAAAATATTTATCACAACCAGGTTTAATTGACTGTTTCGGTGTGGTACCACATTACTACGTGATCCAAATCAGAAAAAACCCAGCATCTGACCAACAAGTATGCGAAAAATGCGAAAGTATGAGCCTGATGGTTGCAAATACCAGAACTAACCCAGACATAACCGGCGTTATCATCTAAAATATTTATCACAAGAAGCTTTTATTGACTGTTTCGGTGTGGTACCACGTTACTACGTGATCCAAATCAGAAAAAACCCAGCATCCGACCAACAAGTATGCGAAAAATGCGAAAGTATGAGCCTGATGGTTGCAAATACCAGAACTAGCCCAGACATAACCGGCGTTATCATCTAAAATATTTATCACAACCAGGTTTAATTGACTGTTTCGGTGTGGTACCACATTACTACGTGATCCAAAACGGAAAAACCCAGGATATGACCAGCAAGTATGCGAAATATGCGAAAGTATGAGCCAGATGATTGCAGATACCAGAACTAACCCAGACATAACCGGCGTTATCATCTAAAATATTTATCACAACCAGGCTTAATTGACTGTTTCGGTGTGGTACCACATTACTACGTGATCCAAACCAGAAAAAACCCAGGATCAGACCAACAAGTACGCGAAAAATGCGAAGGTATGAGCCTGATGATTGCAAATACCAGAACTAACCCAAAAATAACCGGCGTTATCATCTAAAATATTTATCACGACCTGGTTTAATTGACTGTTTCGGTGTGGCACCACGTTACTACGACATCCAAACCAGAAAATACCCAGGATATGACCAACAAGTATGCGAAAAATTCGAAAGTAAGAGCCTGATGGTTGCAAATACCAGAACTAACCCAGACATAACCGGCGTTATCATCTAAAATATTTATCACAACCAGGTTTAATTGACTGTTTCGGTGTGGCACCACGTTACTACGACATCCAAACCAGAAAATACCCAGGATATGACCAACAAGTATGCGAAAAATGCGAAAGTATGAGCCTGATGGTTGCAAATACCAGAACTAGCCCAGACATAACCGGCGTTATCATCTAAAATATTTATCACAACCAGGTTTAATTGACTGTTTCGGTGTGGCACCACATTACTACGACATCCAAACCAGAAAAAACCCTGGAACTGACCAACAAGTATGCGAAAAATGCGATAGTATGAGCCTGATGATTGCAAGTACCAGATCTAACCCAGACATAACCGACGTTATCATCTAAAATATTTATCACAACCAGGTTTAATTGACTGTTTCGGTGTGGCACCACGTTACTACGACATCCAAACCAGAAAAACCCAGGATCTGACCAACAAGTATGCGAAAAATGCGAAAGTATGGGCCTGATGATTGCAAGTACCAGAACTAACCCAGACATAACCGGCGTTATCATCTGAAATATTTATCACAACCAGGTTTAATTGACCGTTTCGGTGTGGTACCACATTCCTACGTGATCCAAACCGGAAAAACCCAGGATCTGACCAACAAGTATGCGAAAAATGCGAAAGTATGAGCCTGATGGTTGCAAATACCAGAACTAACCCAGACATAACCGGCGTTATCATCTAAAATATTTATCACAACCAGGTTTAATTGACTGTTTCGGTGTGGTACCACATTACTACGTGATCCAAACCAGAAAATCCCAGGATCTGACCAACAATGATGCGAAAAATGCGAAAGTATGAGCCTGATGGTTGCAAATACCAGAAGTAACCCAGACTTAACCGACGTTATCATGTAAAATATTAATCACAACCAGGTTTAATTGACTGTTTCGGTGTGGCACCACATTACTACGACACCCAAACCAGAAAAAACCCTGGAACTGACCAACAAGTATGCGAAAAATGCGAAAGTATGAGCCTGATGGTTGCAAATACCAGAACTAGCCCAGACATAACCGGCGTTATCATCTAAAATATTTATCACAACCAGGTTTAATTGACTGTTTCGGTGTGGCACCACGTTACTACGACTTCCAAACCAGAAAATACCGAGGATATGACCAACAAGTATGCGAAATATGCGAAAGTATGAGCCTGATGATTGCAGATACCAGAACTAACCCAGACATAACCGGCGTTATCATCTAAAATATTTATCACAACCAGGTTTAATTGACTGTTTCGGTGTGGCACCACGTTACTACGACATCCAAACCAGAAAATACCCAGGATATGACCAACAAGTATGCGAAAAATGCGAAAGTATGGGCCTGATGATTGCAAATACCAGAAATAACCCAGACATAACCGGCGTTATCATCTAAAATATTTATCACAACAAGCTTTTATTGACTGCTTCGGTGTGGTACCACATTACTACGTGATCCAAATCAGAAAAAACCCAGGATCTGACCAACAAGTATGCGAAAAATGCGAATGTATGAGCCTGATGGTTGCAAATACCAGAACTAACCCAGACATAACCGGCTTTATCATCTAAAATATTTATCACAACAAGCTTTTATTGACTGTTTCGGTGTGGTACCACATTACTACGTGATCCAAACCGGAAAAACCCAGCATCTGACCAACAAGTATGCGAAAAATGCGAAAGTATGAGCCTGTTGATTGCAAATACCAGAACTAACCCAGACATAACCGGCGTTATCATCTAAAATATTTATCACAACCAGGTTTAATTGACTGTTTCGGTGTGGCACCACATGACTACGACACCCAAACCAGAAAATACACAGGATCTGACCAACAAGTATGCGAAGAATGCGGAAGTATGAGCCTGATGATTGCAAGTACCAGAACTAACCCAAAAATGACCGGCGTTATCATCTAAAATATTTATCACGACCTGGTTTAATTGACTGTTTCGGTGTGGCACCACGTTACTAAGACATCCAAACCAGAAAATACCCAGGATATGACCAACAAGTATGCGAAAAATGCGAAAGTATGAGCCTGATGATTGCAGATACCAGAACTAACCCAGACATAACCGGCGGTATCATCTAAAATATTTATCACAACCAGGTTTAATTGACTGTTTCGGTGTGGCACCACATTACTACGACACCCAAACCAGAAAAAACCCTGGAACTGACCAACAAGTATGCGAAAAATGCGATAGTATGAGCCTGATGATTGCAAGTACCAGAACTAACCCAGACATAACCGACGTTATCATCTAAAATATTTATCACAACCAGGTTTAATTGACTGTTTCGGTATGGCACCACATTACTACGACATCCAAACCAGAAAATACACAGGATATGACCAACAAGTATGCAAAAAATGCGAAAGTATGAGCCTGATGATTGCAAATACCAGAACTAGCCCAGACATAACCGGCGTTATCATCTAAAATATTTATCACAACCAGGTTTAATTGACTGTTGCGGTGTGGCACCACGTTACTACGACATCCAAACCAGAAAATACCCAGGATATGACCAACAAGTATGCGAAATATGCGAAAGTATGAGCCTGATGATTGCAAATACCAGAACTAACCCAGACATAACCGGCGTTATCATCTAAAATATTTATCACAACCAGGTTTAATTGACTGTTTCGGTGTGGTACCACATTACTACGTGATCCAAACCAGGAAAAACCCAGGACCAGACCAACAAGTATGCGAAAAATGCGAAGGTATGAGCCTGATGATTGCAAATACCAGAACTAACCCAAAAATAACCGGCATTATCATCTAAAATATTTATCACGACCTGGTTTAATTGACTGTTTCGGTGTGGTACCACATTACAACGACATCCAAACCAGAAAAAATGCAGGATATGACCAACAAGTATGCGAAAAATGCGAAAGTATGAGCCTGATGATTGCAGATACCAGAACTAACCCAGACATAACCGGCGTTATTATCTAAAATATTTATCACAACCAGGTTTAATTGACTGTTTCGGTGTGGCACCACATTACTACGACATCCAAACCAGGAAAAACCCAGGATCAGACCAACAAGTATGCGAAAAATGCGAAGGTATGAGCCTGATGATTGCAAATACCAGAACTAACCCAAAAATAACCGGCATTATCATCTAAAATATTTATCACGACCTGGTTTAATTGACTGTTTCGGTGTGGCACCACGTTACTACGACATCCAAACCAGAAAATACCCAGGATATGACCAACAAGTATGCGAAAAATGCGAAAGTATGAGCCTGATGGTTGCAAATACCAGAACTATCCCAGACATAACCGGCGTTATCATCTAAAATATTTATCACAACAAGCTTTTATTGACTGTTTCGGTGTGGTACCAAATTACTACGTGATCAAAATCAGAAAAAACTCAGGATCTGACCAACAAGTATGCGAAAAATGCGATAGTATGAGCCTGATGATTGCAAGTACCAGAACTAACCCAGACATAACCGGCGTTATAATCTAAAATATTTATCACAACCAGGTTTAATTGACTGTTTCGGTGTGGTACCACATTACTACGACATCCAAACCAGAAAATACCCAGGATATGACCAACAAGTATGCGAAATATGCGAAAGTATGAGCCTGATGGTTGCAAATACCAGAACTAGCCCAGACATAACCGGCGTTATCATCTAAAATATTTATCACAACCAGGTTTAATTGACTGTTTCGGTGTGGTACTGCATTACTACGTGATCCAAAACGGAAAAAACCCAGGATCTGACCAACAAGTATGCGAAAAATGCGAAAGTATGAGCCTGATGATTGCAAATACCAGAACTAACCCTGACATAACCGGCGTTATCATCTAAAATATTTATCACAACCAGGTTTAATTGACTGTTTCGGTGTGGTAGCACATTACTACGTGATCCAAACCTGAAAAAACCCAGGATCAGACCAACAAGTATGCGAAAAATGCGAAGGTATGAGCCTGATGATTGCAAATACCAGAACTAACCCAGACATAACCGGCGTTATCATCTAAAATACATATGACAACCAGGTTTAATTGACTGTTTCGGTGTGGTACCACATTACTACGTGATCCAAACCAGAAAAAATGCAGGATCTGACCAACAAGTATGCGAAAAATGCGAAGGTATGAGCCTGATGATTGCAAGTACCAGAACTAACCCAGACATAACCTGCGTTATCATCTAAAATATTTATCACAACCAGGTTTAATTGACTGTTTCGGTGTGGTACCACATTACTACGTGATCCAAACCAGAAAAAACCCAGGATCAGACCAACAAGTAAGCGAAAAATGCGAAAGTATGAGCCTGATGATTGCAAATACCAGAACTAACACAGACATAACCGGCGTTATCATCTAAAATATTTATCACAACCAGGTTTAATTGACTGCTTCGGTGTGGTACCACATTACTACGTGATCCAAACCAGAAAAACCCAGGATCTGACCAACAAGTTTGCGAAAAATACGAAAGAATGAGCCTGATGATTGCAAGTACCAGAACAAACCCAGACATAACCGGCGTTATCATCTAAAATATTTATCACAACCAGGTTTAATTGACTGTTTCGGTGTGGTACCACATTACAACGACATCCAAACCAGAAAAAATGCAGGATCTGACCAACAAGTATGCGAAAAATGCGAAGGTATGAGCCTGATGATTGCAAGTACCAGAACTAACCCAGACATAACCTGCGTTATCATCTAAAATATTTATCACAACCAGGTTTAATTGACTGTTTCGGTGTGGTACCACATTACTACGTGATCCAAACCAGAAAAAACCCAGGATCAGACCAACAAGTAAGCGAAAAATGCGAAAGTATGAGCCTGATGATTGCAAATACCAGAACTAACACAGACATAACCGGCGTTATCATCTAAAATATTTATCACAACCAGGTTTAATTGACTGTTTCGGTGTGGTACCACATTACAACGACATCCAAACCAGAAAAAATGCAGGATCTGACCAACAAGTATGCGAAAAATGCGAAGGTATGAGCCTGATGATTGCAAGTACCAGAACTAACCCAGACATAACCGGCGTTATCATCTAAAATATTTATCACAACCAGGTTTAATTGACTGTTTCGGTGTGGTACCACATCACTACGTGATCCAAACCAGAAAAAACCCAGGATCAGACCAACAAGTATGCGAAAAATGCGAAAGTATGAGCCTGATGATTGCAAATACCAGAGCTAACACAGACATAACCGGCGTTATCATCTAAAATATTTATCACAACCAGGTTTAATTGACTGTTTCGGTGTGGTACCACATTACTACGACGTCCAAACCAGAAAAAACCCTGGAACTGACCAACAAGTATGCGAAAAATGCGATAGTATGAGCCTGATGATTGCAAGTACCAGAACTAACCCAGACATAACCGGCGTTATCATCTAAAATATTTATCACAGCCAGGATTAATTGACTGTTTCGGTGAGGTACCACATTACTACGTGATCCAAACCAGAAAAACCCAGGATCTGACCAACAAGTTTGCGAAAGATGCGAAAGTATGAGCCTGATGATTGCAAATACCAGAACTAACACAGACATAACCGGCGTTATCATCTAAAATATTTATCACAACAAGGTTTAATCGACTGTTTCGGTGTGGTACCACATTACTACGTGATCCAAACCAGAAAAATCCCAGGATCAGACCATCAATTATTCGAGAAATGCGAAAGTATGAGCCCGATGATTGCAAATACCAGAACTAACCCAGACATAACCGGCGTTATCCTCTAAAGTATTAATCACAATCAGGTTTAATTGACTGTTTCGGTGTGGTACCACATTACAACGACATCCAAACCAGAAAAAATGCAGGATCTGACCAACAAGTATGCGAGAAATGCGAAAGTATGAGCCTGATGATTGCAGATACCAGAACTAACCCAGACATAACCGGCGTTATCATCTAAATTATTTATCACAATCAGGTTTAATTGACTGTTTCGGTGTGGTACCACATTACAACGACATCCAAACCAGAAAAAATGCAGGATCTGACCAACAAGTATGCGAAAAATGCGAAAGTATGAGCCTGATGATTGCAGATACCAGAACTAACCCAGACATAACCGGCGTTATTATCTAAAATATTTATCACAACCAGGTTTAATTGACTGTTTCGGTGTGGCACCACATTACTACGACATCCAAACCAGAAAAAACCCTGGAACTGACCAACAAGTATGCGAAAAATGCGATAGTATCAGCCTGATGATTGCAAGTACCAGAACTAACACAGACATAACCGGCGTTATCATCTAAAATATTTATCACAACCAGGTTTAATTGACTGTTTCGGTGTGGTACCACATTACTACGTGATCCAAACCAGAAAAACCCAGGATCTGACCAACAAGTTTGCGAAAAATGCGAAAGTATGAGCCTGTTGATAGCAAATACCAGAACTAACCCAGACATAACCGGCGTTATCATCTAAAATACTTATCACGACCTGGTTTAATTGACTGTTTCGGTGTGGCACCACGTTACTACGACATCGACACCAGAAAAAACCCAGGATCTGACCAACAAGTATGCGAAAAATGCGAAAGTATGAGCCTGATGATTGCAAATACCAGAACTAACCCAGACATAACCGGCGTTATCATCTAAAATATTTATCACAACCAGGTTTAATTGACTGTTTCGGTGTGGCACCACGTTACTACGACATCCAAACCAGAAAATACCCAGGATATGACCAACAAGTATGCGAAAAATGCGAAAGTATGAGCCTGATGGTTGCAAATACCAGAACTAACCCAGACATAACCGGCGTTATCATCTAAAATATTTATCACAACAAGCTTTTACTGACTGTTTCGGTGTGGTACCACATTACTACGTGATCCAAATCAGAAAAAACCCAGGATCTGACCAACAAGTTTGCGAAAAATGCGAAAGTATGAGCCTGTTGATAGCAAATACCAGAACTGACCCAGACATAACCGGCGTTATCATCTAAAATATTTATCACAACAAGCTTTTACTGACTGTTTCGGTGTGGTACCACATTACTACGTGATCCAAATCAGAAAATCCCCAGGATCTGACCAACAAGTATGCGAAACATGCGAAAGTATGAGCCTGATGATTGCAAATACCAGAACTAACTCAAAAATAACCGGCGTTATCATATAAAATATTTATCACAACCAGGTTTAATTGACTGTTTCGGTGTGACACCACATTACTACGACATCCAAACCAGAAAAAACCCTGGAACTGACCAACAAGTATGCGAAAAATGAGATAGTATGAGCCTGATGATTGCAAGTACCAGAACTAACCCAGACATAACCGACGTTATCATCTAAAATATTTATCACAACCAGGTTTAATTGACTGTTTCGGTGTGGCACCACATTACTACGACATCCAAACCGGAAAAAACCCTGGAACTGACCAACAAGTATGCGAAAAATGCGATAGTATGAGCCTGATGATTGCAAGTACCAGAACTAACCCAGACATAACCGGCGTTATCATCTAAAATATTTATCACAACCTGGTTTAATTGACCGTTTCGGTGTGGTACCACATTCCTACGTGATCCAAACCGGAAAAACCCAGGATCTGACCATCAAGTATGCGAAAAATGCGAAAGTACGAGCCTGTTGATTGCAAATACCAGAACTAACCCAGACTTAGCCGGCGTTATCATCTAAAATATTTATCACAACCAGGTTTAATCGACTGTTTCGGTGTGGTACCACATTACTACGTGATGCAAACCAGATAAAACCCAGGATCTGACTAACATGTATGCGAAAAATGCGAAGGTATGAGCCTGATGATTGCAAATACCAGAACTAACCCAGACATAACCGGCGTTATCATCTAAAATATTTATCACAACCAGGATTAATTGACTGTTTCGGCGTGGTACCACATTACTACGTGATCCAAACCAGAAAAACCCAGGATCTGACCAACAAGTTTGCGAAAAATGCGAAAGTATGAGCCTGATGATTGCAAATACCAGAACTAACACAGACATAACCGGCGTTATCATCTAAAATATTTATCACAACCAGGTTTAATTGACTGCTTCGGTGTGGTACCACATTACAACGACATCCAAACCAGAAAAAATGCAGTATCTGACCAACAAGTATGCGAAAAATGCGAAGGTATGAGCCTGATGATTGCAAGTACCAGAACTAACCCAGACATAACCGGCGTTATCATCTAAAATATTTATCACAACCAGGTTTAATCGACTGTTTCGGTGTGGTACCACATTACTACGTGATCCAAACCAGAAGAATCCCAGGATCAGGCCATCAATTATGCGAGAAATGCGAAAGTATGAGCCTGATGATTGCAAATACCAGAACTAACCCAGACAAAACCGGCGTTATCCTCTAAAGTATTAATCACAATCAGGTTTAATTGACTGTTTCGGTGTGGTACCACATTACAACGACATCCAAACCAGAAAAAATGCAGGATCTGACCAACAAGTATGCGAAAAATGCGAAAGTATGAGCCTGATGATTGCAGATACCAGAACTAACCCAGACATAACCGGCGGTATTATCTAAAATATTTATCACAACAAGCTTTTATTGACTGTTTCTGTGTGGTACCACATTACTACGTGATCCAAACCAGAAAAACCCAGGATCTGACTAACAAGTTTGCGAAAAATGCGAAAGTATGAGCCTGGTGATTGCAAATACCAGAGCTAACACAGACATAACCGGCGTTATCATCTAAAATATTTATCACAACCAGGTTTAATTGACTGTTTCGGTGTGGTACCACATTACTACGACGTCCAAACCAGAAAAAACCCTGGAACTGACCAACAAGTATGCGAAAAATGCGATAGTATGAGCCTGATGATTGCAAGTACCAGAACTAACCCAGACATAACCGGCGTTATCATCTAAAATATTTATCACAGCCAGGATTAATTGACTGTTTCGGTGAGGTACCACATTACTACGTGATCCAAACCAGAAAAACCCAGGATCTGACCAACAAGTTTGCGAAAAATGCGAAAGTATGAGCCTGATGATTGCAAATACCAGAACTAACACAGACATAACCGGCGTTATCATCTAAAATATTTATCACAACAAGGTTTAATCGACTGTTTCGGTGTGGTACCACATTACTACGTGATCCAAACCAGAAAAATCCCAGGATCAGACCATCAATTATTCGAGAAATGCGAAAGTATGAGCCCGATGATTGCAAATACCAGAACTAACCCAGACATAACCGGCGTTATCCTCTAAAGTATTAATCACAATCAGGTTTAATTGACTGTTTCGGTGTGGTACCACATTACAACGACATCCAAACCAGAAAAAATGCAGGATCTGACCAGCAAGTATGCGAGAAATGCGAAAGTATGAGCCTGATGATTGCAGATACCAGAACTAACCCAGACATAACCGGCGTTATTATCTAAAATATTTATCACAATAAGCTTTTATTGACTGTTTCGGTGTGGTACCATATTACTACGTGATCCAAATCAGAAAATACCCAGCATCTGACCAACAAGTATGCGAAAAATGCGAAAGTATGAGCCTGATGGTTGCAAATACCAGAACTAGCCCAGACATAACCGGCGTTATCATCTAAAATATTTATCACAACCAGGTTTAATTGACTGTTTCGGTGTGGTACCACATTACTACGTGATCCAAAACGGAAAAACCCAGGATATGACCAACAAGTATGCGAAATATGCGAAAGTATGAGCCAGATGATTGCAGATACCAGAACTAACCCAGACATAACCGGCGTTATCATCTAAAATATTTATCACAACCTGGTTTAATTGACTGTTTCGGTGTGGCACCACGTTACTACGACATCCAAACCAGAAAATACCCAGGTTATGACCAACAAGTATGCGAAAAATGCGAAAGTATGAGCCTGATGGTTGCAAATACCAGAACTAACCCAGACATAACCGGAGTTATCATCTAAAATATTTATCACAACAAGCTTTTATTGACTGTTTCGGTGTGGTACCATATTACTACGTGATCCAAATCAGAAAAAACCCAGCATCTGACCAACAAGTATGCGAAAAATGCGAAAGTATGAGCCTGATGGTTGCAAATACCAGAACTAGCCCAGACATAACCGGAGTTATCATCTAAAATATTTATCACAACCAGGTTTAATTGACTGTTTCGGTGTGGTACCACATTACTACGTGATCCAAAACGGAAAAACCCAGGATATGACCAACAAGTATGCGAAATATGCGAAAGTATGAGCCAGATGATTGCAGATACCAGAACTAACCCAGACATAACCGGCGTTATCATCTAAAATATTTATCACAACCTGGTTTAATTGACTGTTTCGGTGTGGCACCACGTTACTACGACATCCAAACCAGAAAATACCCAGGTTATGACCAACAAGTATGCGAAAAATGCGAAAGTATGAGCCTGATGGTTGCAAATACCAGAACTAACCCAGACATAACCGGAGTTATCATCTAAAATATTTATCACAACAAGCTTTTATTGACTGTTTCGGTGTGGTACCACATTACTACGTGATCCAAATCAGAAAAAACCCTGGAACTGACCAACAAGTATGCGAAAAATGCGATAGTATGAGCCTGATGATTGCAAATACCAGAACTAACCCAGACATAACCGGCATTATCATCTAAAATATTTATCACAACCAGGTTTAATTGACTGTTTCGGTGTGGCACCACGTTACTACGACATCCAAACCAGAAAATACCTAGGATATGACCGACAACTATGCGAAAAATGCGAAAGTATAAGCCTGATGGTTGCAGATACCAGAACTAACCCAGACATAACCGGCGTTATCATCTAAAATATTTATCACCACCAGGTTTAATTGACTGTTTGGGTGTGGTACCACATTACTACGTGATCCAAACCGGAAAAACCCAGGATCTGACCAACAAGTATGCGAAAAATGCGAAACTATGAGACTGATGATTGCAAATACCAGAACTAACCCAGACATAACCGGCGTTATCATCTAAAATATTTATCACAACAAGGTTTAATCGACTGTTTCGGTGTGGTACCACATTACTACGTGATCCAAACCAGAAAAATCCCAGGATCAGACCATCAATTATGCGAAAAATGCGATAGTATGAGCCTGATGATTGCAAGTACCAGAACTAACCCAGACATAACCGGCGTTATCATCTAAAATATTTATCACAACCAGGTTTAATTGACTGTTTCGGTGTGGCACCACGTTACTACGACATCCAGACCAGAAAATACCCAGGATATGACCGACAACTATGCGAAAAATGCGAAAGTATGAGCCTGATGGTTGCAAATACCAGAACTAACCCAGACATAACCGGCGTTATCATCTAAAATATTTATCACAACCAGGTTTAATTGACTGTTTCGGTGTGGTACCACATTACTACGTGATCCAAACCAGAAAAACCCAGGATCTGACCAACAAGTTCGCGAAAAATGCGAAAGTATGAGCCTGGTGATTGCAAATACCAGAACTAGCCCAGACATAACCGGCGTTATCATCTAAAATATTTATCACAACCAGGTTTAATTGACTGTTTCGGTGTGGCACCACGTTACTACGACATCCAGACCAGAAAATACCCAGGATATGACCGACAACTATGCGAAAAATGCGAAAGTATGAGCCTGATGGTTGCAAATACCAGAACTAACCCAGACATAACCGGCGTTATCATCTAAAATATTTATCACAACAAGCTTTTATTGACTGTTTCTGTGTGGTACCACATTACTACGTGATCCAAATCAGAAAAAACCCAGGATCTGACCAACAAGTATGCGAAAAATGCGAAACTATGAGCCTGGTGATTGCAAATACCAGAACTAACCCAAAAATAACCGGCGTTATTATCTAAAATATTTATCACAACCAGGTTTAATTGACTGTTTCGGTGTGGCACCACATTACTACGACATCCAAACCAGAAAAAACCCTGGAACTGTCCAACAAGTATGCGAAAAATGCGAAAGTATGAGCCTGATGGTTGCAAATACCAGAACTAACCCAGACATAACCGGCGTTATTATCTAAAATATTTATCACAACCAGGTTTAATTGACTGTTTCGGTGTGGCACCACACTACTACGACATCCAAACCAGAAAAAACCCTGGAACTGTCCAACAAGTATGCGAAAAATGCGATAGTATGAGCCTGATGATTGCAAGTACCAGAACTAACCCAGACATAACCGGCGTTATCATCTAAAATATTTATCACAACCAGGTTTAATTGACTGTTTCGGTGTGGTACCACATTACTACGTGATCCAAACCAGAAAAACCCAGGATCTGACCAACAAGTTTGCGAAAAATGCGAAAGTATGAGCCTGGTGATTGCAAATACCAGAACTAACCCAGACATAACCGGCGTTATCATCTAAAATATTTATCACAACCAGGTTTAATTGACTGTTTCGGTGTGGCTCCACGTTACTACGACATCCAAACCAGAAAATACCCAGGATATGACCGACAACTATGCGAAAAATGCGAAAGTATGAGCCTGATGGTTGCAAACACCAGAACTAACCCAGACATAACCGGCGTTATCATCTAAAGTATTTATCACAACAAGCTTTTATTGACTGTTTCTGTGTGGTACCACATTACTACGTGATCCAAATCAGAAAAAACCCAGGATCTGACCAACAAGTATGCGAAAAATGCGAAACTATGAGCCTGGTGATTGCAAATACCAGAACTAACCCAAAAATAACCGGCGTTATCATCTAAAATATTTATTACGACCTGGTTTAATTGACTGTTTCGGTGTGGCACCACGTTACTACGACATCCAAACCAGAAAAAATGCAGGATCTGACCAACAAGTATGCGAAAAATCCGAAAGTATGAGCCTGATGATTGCAGATACCAGAACTAACCCAGGCATAACCGGCGTTATTATCTAAAATATTTATCACAACCAGGTTTAATTGACTGTTTCGGTGTGGTACCACATTACTACGTGATCCAAACCAGAAAAACCCAGGATCTGACCAACAAGTTTGCGAAAAATGCGAAAGTATGAGCCTGGTGATTGCAAATACCAGAACTAACCCAGACATAACCGGCGTTATCATCTAAAATATTTATCACAACCAGGTTTAATTGACTGTTTCGGTGTGGCACCACATTACTACGACCTCCAAACCAGAAAAAACCCTGGAACTGACCAACAAGTATGCGAAAAATGCGATAGTATGAGCCTGATGATTGCAAGTACCAGAACAAACCCAGACATAACCGACGTTATCATCTAAAATATTAATCACAACCAGGTTTAATTGACTGTTTCGGTGTGGCACCACATTACTACGGCATCCAAACCAGAAAATACCCTGGATATGACCTACAAGTATGCGAAAAATGCGAAAGTATGAGCCTGATGATTGCAGATTCCAGAACTAACCCAGACATAACCGACGTTATCATCTAAAATATTAATCACAACCAGGTTTAATTGACTGTTTCGGTGTGGCACCACATTACTACGGCATCCAAACCAGAAAATACCCTGGATATGACCTACAAGTATGCGAAAAATGCGAAAGTATGAGCCTGATGATTGCAGATTCCAGAACTAACCCAGACATAACCGACGTTATCATCTAAAATATTAATCACAACCAGGTTTAATTGACTGTTTCGGTGTGGCACCACATTACTACGTGATCCAAACCAGAAAAACCCAGGATCTGACCAACAAGTTTGCGAAAAATGCGAAAGTATGAGCCTGGTGATTGCAAATACCAGAACTAAACCAGACATAACCGGCGTTATCATCTAAAATATTTATCACAACCAGGTTTACTTGACTGTTTCGGTGTGGCACCACATTACTACGACATCCAAACCAGAAAAAACCCTGGAACTGACCAACAAGTATGCGAAAAATGCGATAGTATGAGCCTGATGATTGCAAGTACCAGAACTAACCCACACATAACCGGCGTTATCATCTAAAATATTTATCACAACCAGGTTTAATTGACTGTTTCGGTGTGGTACCACATTACTACGTGATCCAAACCAGAAAAACCCAGGATCTGACCAACAAGTTTGCGAAAAATGCGAAAGTATGAGCCTGGTGATTGCAAATACCAGAACTAACCCAGACATAACCGGCATTAACATCTAAAATATTTATCACAACCAGGTTTAATTGACTGTTTCGGTGTGGCACCACGTTACTACGACATCCAAACCAGAAAATACCCAGGATATGACGAACAAGTATGCGAAATATGCGAAAGTATGAGCCTGATGATTGCAGATACCAGAACTAACCCAGACATAACCGGCGTTATCATCTAAAATATTTATCACAACCAGGTTTAATTGACTGTTTCGGTGTGGCACCACATTACTACGACATCCAAACCAGAAAAAACCCTGGAACTGACCAACAAGTATGCGAAAAATGCGATAGTATGAGCCTGATGATTGCAAGTACCAGAACTAACCCAGACATAACCGGCGTTATCATCTAAAATATTTATCACAACCAGGTTTAATTGACTGTTTCGGTGTGGCACCACGTTACTACGACATCCAAACCAGAAAATACCCAGGATATGACCGACAACTATGCGAAAAATGCGAAAGTATGAGCCTGATGGTTGCAAACACCAGAACTAACCCAGACATAACCGGCGTTATCATCTAAAATATTTATCACAACAAGTTTTTATTGACTGTTTCTGTGTGGTACCACATTACTACGTGATCCAAATCAGAAAAAACCCAGGATCTGACCATCAAGTATGCGAAAAATGCGAAACTATGAGCCTGGTGATTGCAAATACCAGAACTAACCCAAAAATAACCGGCGTTATCATCTTAAATATTTATTACGACCTGGTTTAATTGACTGTTTCGGTGTGGCACCACGTTACTACGACATCCAAACCAGAAAAAATGCAGGATCTGACCAACAAGTATGCGAAAAATCCGAAAGTATGAGCCTGATGATTGCAGATACCAGAACTAACCCAGGCATAACCGGCGTTATTATCTAAAATATTTATCACAACCAGGTTTAATTGACTGTTTCGGTGTGGTACCACATTACTACGTGATCCAAACCAGAAAAACCCAGGATCTGACCAACAAGTTTGCGAAAAATGCGAAAGTATGAGCCTGGTGATTGCAAATACCAGAACTAACCCAGACATAACCGGCGTTATCATCTAAAATATTTATCACAACCAGGTTTAATTGTCTGTTTCGGTGTGGCACCACATTACTACGACCTCCAAACCAGAAAAAACCCTGGAACTGACCAACAAGTATGCGAAAAATGCGATAGTATGAGCCTGATGATTGCAAGTACCAGAACAAACCCAGACATAACCGACGTTATCATCTAAAATATTAATCACAACCAGGTTTAATTGACTGTTTCGGTGTGGCACCACATTACTACGGCATCCAAACCAGAAAATACCCTGGATATGACCTACAAGTATGCGAAAAATGCGAAAGTATGAGCCTGATGATTGCAGATTCCAGAACTAACCCAGACATAACCGACGTTATCATCTAAAATATTAATCACAACCAGGTTTAATTGACTGTTTCGGTGTGGCACCACAATACTACGACATCCAAACCAGAAAAAACCCAGGATCTGACCAACAAGTATGCGAAAAATGCGAAAATATGAGCCTGATGATTGCAAATAGCAGAACTAACCTAGACGTAGCCGGCGTTATCATCTAAAATATTTATCACAACCAGGTTTAATTGACTGTTTCGGTGTGGCACCACGTTACTACGACATCCAAACCAGAAAATACCCAGGATATGACGAACAAGTATGCGAAATATGCGAAAGTATGAGCCTGATGATTGCAGATACCAGAACTAAACCAGACATAACCGGCGTTATCATCTAAAATATTTATCACAACCAGGTTTACTTGACTGTTTCGGTGTGGCACCACATTACTACGACATCCAAACCAGAAAAAACCCTGGAACTGACCAACAAGTATGCGAAAAATGCGATAGTATGAGCCTGATGATTGCAAGTACCAGAACTAACCCACACATAACCGGCGTTATCATCTAAAATATTTATCACAACCAGGTTTAATTGACTGTTTCGGTGTGGTACCACATTACTACGTGATCCAAACCAGAAAAACCCAGGATCTGACCAACAAGTTTGCGAAAAATGCGAAAGTATGAGCCTGGTGATTGCAAATACCAGAACTAACCCAGACATAACCGGCATTATCATCTAAAATATCTATCACAACCAGGTTTAATTGACTGTTTCGGTGTGGCACCACGTTACTACGACATCCAAACCAGAAAATACCCAGGATATGACCAACAAGTATGCGAAATATGCGAAAGTATGAGCCTGATGATTGCAAATAGCAGAACTAACCTAGAGGTAGCCGGCGTTGTCATCTAAAATATTCATCACAACCAGGTTTAATTGACTGTTTCGGCGTGGTACCACATTACTACGTGATCCAAACCAGAAGAAACCCAGGATCTGACCAACAAGTATGCGAAAATTGCGAAAGTATGAGCCTGATGATTGCAAATACCAGAACTAACCCAGACATAACCGGCGTTATCATCTAAAATATTTATCACAACCAGGTTTAATTGACTGTTTCGGTGTGGTACCACGTTACTACGACATCCAAACCAGAAAATACCCAGGATATGACGAACAAGTATGCGAAATATGCGAAAGTATGAGCCTGATGATTGCAGATACCAGAACTAAACCAGACATAACCGGCGTTATCATCTAAAATATTTATCACAACCAGGTTTACTTGACTGTTTCGGTGTGGCACCACATTACTACGACATCCAAACCAGAAAAAACCCTGGAACTGACCAACAAGTAAGCGAAAAATGCGATAGTATGAGCCTGATGATTGCAAGTACCAGAACTAACCCACACATAACCGGCGTTATCATCTAAAATATTTATCACAACCAGGTTTAATTGACTGTTTCGGTGTGGTACCACATTACTACGTGATCCAAACCAGAAAAACCCAGGATCTGACCAACAAGTTTGCGAAAAATGCGAAACTATGAGCCTGGTGATTGCAAATACCAGAACTAACCCAAAAATAATCGGCGTTATCATCTAAAATATTTATCACGACCTGGTTTAATTGACTGTTTCGGTGTGGCACCACGTTACTACGACATCCAAACCAGAAAATACCCAGGATCTGACCAACAAGTATGCGAAAATTGCGAAAGTATGAGCCTGATGATTGCAAACACCAGAACTAACCCAGACATAACCGGCGTTATCATATAAAATATTTATCACAACCAGGTTTAATTGACTGTTTCGGTGTGGCACCACGTTACTACGACTTCCAAACCAGAAAATACCCAGGATATGACCAACAAGTATGCGAAATATGCGAAAGTATGAGCCTGATGATTGCAAATAGCAGAACTAACCTAGAGGTAGCCGGCGTTGTCATCTAAAATATTCATCACAACCAGGTTTAATTGACTGTTTCGGTGTGGTACCACATTACTACGTGATCCAAACCAGAAGAAACCCAGGATCTGACCAACAAGTATGCGAAAATTGCGAAAGTATGAGCCTGATGATTGCAAACACCAGAACTAACCCAGACATAACCGGCGTTATCATATAAAATATTTATCACAACCAGGCTGAATTGACCGTTTCGGTGTGGTACCACATTCCTACGTGATCCAAACCGGAAAAACCCAGGATCTGGCCAACATGTATGCGAAAAATGCGAAAGTATGAGCCTGATGGTTGCAAATACCAGAACTAACCCAGACATAACCGGCGTTATCATCTAAAATATTTATCACAACCAGGTTTAATTGACTGTTTCGGTGTGGCACCACATTACTACGACATCCAAACCAGAAAAACCCAGGATCTGACCAACAAGTTTGCGAAAACTGCGAAAGAATGAGCCTGATGATTGCAAATACCAGAACTAACCCAGACATAACCGGCGTTATCATCTAAAATATTTATCACAACCAGGTTTAATTGACTGTTTCGGTGTGGCACCACGTGACTACGGCATCCAAACCAGAAAATACCGTGGATATGACCAACAAGTATGCGAAAAATGCGAAAGTATGAGCCTGATGGTTGCAAATACCAGAACTAACCCAGACATAACCGGCGTTATCATCTAAAATATTTATCACAACAAGCTTTTATTGACTGTTTCGGTGTGGTACCACATTACTACGAGATCCAAATCAGAAAAAACCCAGGATCTGACCAACAAGTATGCGAAAAATGCGAAAGTATGAGCCTGATGGTTGCCAATACCAGAACTAACCCAGACATAACCGGCGTTATCATCTAAAATATTTATCACAACAAGCTTTTATTGACTGTTTCAGTGTGGTACCACATTACTACGTGATCCAAATCAGAAAAAACCCAGGACCTGACCAACAACTATGCGAAAAATGCGAAACTATGAGCCTGATGATTGCAAATACCAGATCTAACCCAAAAATAACCGGCGTTATCATCTAAAATATTAATCACAACCAGGTTTAATTGACTGTTTCGGTGTGGCACCACGTTACTACGACATCCAAACCAGAAAATACCCAGGATATGACGAACAAGTATGCGAAATATGCGAAAGTATGAGCCTGATGATTGCAGATACCAGAACTAACCCAGACATAACCGGCGTTATCATCTAAAATATTTATCACAACCAGGTTTAATTGACTGTTTCGGTGTGGTACCACATTACTACGTGATCCAAACCAGAAAAATCCCAGGATCAGACCATCAATTATGCGAGAAATGCGAAAGTATGAGCCTGATGATTGCAAATACCAGAACTAACCCAGACATAACCGGCGTTATCCTCTGAAGTATTAATCACAATCAGGTTTAATTGACTGTTTCGGTGTGGTACCACATTACAACGACATCCAAACCAGCAAAAATGCAGGATCTGACCAACAAGTATGCGAAAAATGCGAAAGTATGAGCCTGATGGTTGCAAATACCAGAACTAACCCAGACATAACCGGCGTTATTATCTAAAATATTTATCACAACCAGGTTTAATTGACTGTTTCGGTGTGGCACCACGTGACTACGGCATCCAAACCAGAAAATACCGAGGATATGACCAACAAGTATGCGAAAAATGCGAAAGTATGAGCCTGATGGTTGCAAATACCAGAACTAACCCAGACATAACCGGCGTTATCATCTAAAATATTTATCACAACAAGCTTTTATTGACTGTTTCGGTGTGGTACCACATTACTACGTGATCCAAACAAGAAAAACCCAGGATCTGACCACCAAGTTTGCGAAAAATGCGAAAGTATGAGCCTGGTGATTGCAAATACCAGAACTAACCCAGACATAACCGGCGTTATCATCTAAAATATTTATCACAACAAGCTTTTATTGACTGTTTCGGTGTGGTACCACATTACTACGTGATCCAAATCAGAAAAAACCCAGGACCTGACCAACAACTATGCGAAAAATGCGAAACTATGAGCCTGATGATTGCAAATACCAGATCTAACCCAAAAATAACCGGCGTTATCATCTAAAATATTAATCACAACCAGGTTTAATTGACTGTTTCGGTGTGGCACCACGTTACTACGACATCCAAACCAGAAAATACCCAGGATATGACGAACAAGTATGCGAAATATGCGAAAGTATGAGCCTGATGATTGCAGATACCAGAACTAACCCAGACATAACCGGCGTTATCATCTAAAATATTTGTCACAACCAGGTTTAATTGACTGTTTCGGTGTGGCACCACATTACTACGACATCCAAACCAGAAAAACCCAGGATCTGACCAACAAGTATGCGAAAAATGCGATAGTATGAGCCTGATGATTGCAAGTACCAGAACTAACCCAGACATAACCGGCGTTATCATCTAAAATATTTATCACAACCAGGTTTAATTGACTGTTTCGGTGTGGTACCACATTACTACGTGATCCAAACAAGAAAAACCCAGGATCTGACCAACAAGTTTGCGAAAAATGCGAAAGTATGAGCCTGGTGATTGCAAATACCAGAACTAACCCAGACATAACCGGCGTTATCATCTAAAATATTTATCACAATCAGGTTTAATTGACTGTTTCGGTGTGGCACCACATTACTACGAGATCCAAATCAGAAAAAAACCAGGATCTGACCAACAAGTATGCGAAAAATGCGAAAGTATGAGCCTGATGGTTGCAAATACCAGAAATAACCCAGACATAACCGGCGTTATCATCTAAAATATTTATCACAACAAGCTTTTGTTGACTGTTTCGGTGTGGTACCACATTACTACGTGATCCAAATCAGAAAAAACCCAGGACCTGACCAACAACTATGCGAAAAATGCGAAACTATGAGCCTGATGATTGCAAATACCAGATCTAACCCAAAAATAACCGGCGTTATCATCTAAAATATTAATCACAACCAGGTTTAATTGACTGTTTCGGTGTGGCACCACGTTACTACGACATCCAAACCAGAAAATACCCAGGATATGACGAACAAGTATGCGAAATATGCGAAAGTATGAGCCTGATGATTGCAGATACCAGAACCAACCCAGACATAACCGGCGTTATCATCTAAAATATTTATCACAACCACGTTCAATTGACTGTTTCGGTGTGGCACCACATTACTACGACATCCAAACCAGAAAAACCCAGGATCTGACCAACAAGTGTGCGAAAAATGCGAAACTATGAGCCTGATGATTGCAAATACCAGAACTAACCCAGACATAACCGGCGTTATCATCTAAAATATTTATCACAACCAGGCTGAATTGACCGTTTCGGTGTGGTACCACATTCCTACGTGATCCAAACCGGAAAAACCCAGGATCTGACCAACAAGTATGCGAAAAATGCGAAAGTATGAGCCTGATGGTTGCAAATACCAGAACTAACCCAGACATAACCGGCGTTATCATCTAAAATATTTATCACAACAAGCTTTTACTGACTGTTTCGGTGTGGTACCACATTACTACGTGATCCAAATCAGAAAAAACCCAGGATCTGACCAACAAGTATGCGAAATATGCGAAAGTATGAGCCTGATGATTGCAAATACCAGAACTAACCCAGACATAACCGGCGTTATCATCTAAAATATTTATCACAACCAGGTTTAATTGACTGTTTCGGTGTGGTACCACATTACAACGACATCCAAACCAGAAAAAATGCAGAATCTGACCAACAAGTATGCGAAAAATGCGAAAGTATGAGCCTGATGGTTGCAAATACCAGAACTAACCCAGACATAACCGGCGTTATTATCTAAAATATTTATCACAACCAGGTTTAATTGACTGTTTCGGTGTGGCACCACGTGACTACGGCATCCAAACCAGAAAATACCGAGGATATGACCAACAAGTATGCGAAAAATGCGAAAGTATGAGCCTGATGGTTGCAAATACCAGAACTAACCCAGACATAACCGGCGTTATCATCTAAAATATTTATCACAACAAGCTTTTATTGACTGTTTCGGTGTGGTACCACATTACTACGAGATCCAAATCAGAAAAAACCCAGGATCTGACCAACAAGTATGCGAAAAATGCGAAAGTATGAGCCTGATGGTTGCAAATACCAGAACTAACCCAGACATAACCGGCGTTATCATCTAAAATATTTATCACAACAAGCTTTCATTGACTGTTTCGGTGTGGTACCACATTACTACGTGATCCAAATCAGAAAAAACCCAGGACCTGACCAACAACTATGCGAAAAATGCGAAACTATGAGCCTGATGATTGCAAATACCAGATCTAACCCAAAAATAACCGGCGTTATCATCTAAAATATTAATCACAACCAGGTTTAATTGACTGTTTCGGTGTGGCACCACGTTACTACGACATCCAAACCAGAAAATACCCAGGATATGACGAACAAGTATGCGAAATATGCGAAAGTATGAGCCTGATGATTGCAGATACCAGAACTAACCCAGACATAACCGGCGTTATCATCTAAAATATTTATCACAACCAGGTTCAATTGACTGTTTCGGTGTGGCACCACATTACTACGACATCCAAACCAGAAAAACCCAGGATCTGACCAACAAGTATGCGAAAAATGCGAAACTATGAGCCTGATGATTGCAAATACCAGAACTAACCCAGACATAACCGGCGTAATCATCTAAAATATTTATCACAACCAGGCTGAATTGACCGTTTCGGTGTGGTACCACATTCCTACGTGATCCAAACCGGAAAAACCCAGGATCTGACCAACAAGTATGCGAAAAATGCGAAAGTATGAGCCTGATGGTTGCAAATACCAGAACTAACCCAGACATAACCGGCGTCATCATCTAAAATATTTATCACAACCAGGTTTAATTGACTGTTTCGGTGTGGCACCACATTACTATGACATCCAAACCAGAAAAACCCAGGATCTGACCAACAAGTTTGCGAAAACTGCGAAAGAATGAGCCTGATGATTGCAAATACCAGAACTAACCCAGACATAACCGGCGTTATCATCTAAAATATTTATCACAACCAGGTTTAATTGACTGTTTCGGTGTGGCACCACGTTACTACGTGATCCAAACCGGAAAAACCCAGGATCTGACCAACAAGTATGCGAAAAATGCGAAAGTATGAGCCTGTTGATTGCAAATACCAGAACTAACCCAGACATGACCGGCGTTATCATCTAAAATATTTATCACAACAAGCTTTTACTGACTGTTTCGGTGTGGTACCACATTACTACGTGATCCAAATCAGAAAAAACCCAGGATCTGACCAACAAGTATGCGAAATATGCGAAAGTATGAGCCTGATGATTGCAAATACCAGAACTAACCCAGACAGAACCGGCGTTATCATCTAAAATATTTATTACAACCAGGTTTAATTGACTGTTTCGGTGTGGTACCACATTACTACGTGATCCAAACCAGAAAAATCCCAGGATCAGACCATCAATTATGCGAGAAATGCGAAAGTATGAGCCTGATGATTGCAAATACCAGAACTAACCCAGACATAACCGGCGTTATCCTCTAAAGTATTAATCACAATCAGGTTTAATTGACTGTTTCGGTGTGGTACCACATTACAACGACATCCAAACCAGAAAAAATGCAGGATCTGACCAACAAGTATGCGAAAAATGCGAAAGTATGAGCCTGATGGTTGCAAATACCAGAACTAACCCAGACATAACCGGCGTTATTATCTAAAATATTTATCACAACCAGGTTTAATTGACTGTTTCGGTGTGGCACCACATTACTACGACATCCAAACCAGAAAAGACCCTGGAACTGACCAACAAGTTTGCGAAAAATGCGAAGGTATGAGCCTGGTGATTGCAAATACCAGAACTAACCCAGACATAACCGGCGTTATCATCTAAAATATTTATCACAACCAGGTTTAATTGACTGTTTCGGTGTGGCACCACGTTACTACGACATCCAAACCAGAAAATACCCAGGATATGACCGACAACTATGCGAAAAATGCGAAAGTATGAGCCTGATGGTTGCAAATACCAGAACTAACCCAGACATAACCGGCGTTATCATCTAAAATATTTATCACAACAAGCTTTTATTGACTGCTTCTGTGTGGTACCACATTACTACGTGATCCAAATCAGAAAAAACCCAGGATCTGACCAACAAGTATGCGAAAAATGCGAAACTATGAGCCTGGTGATTGCAAATACCAGAACTAACCCAAAAATAATCGGCGTTATCATCTAAAATATTTATCACGACCTGGTTTAATTGACTGTTTCGGTGTGGCACCACGTTACTACGACATCCAAACCAGAAAATACCCAGGATACGACCAACAAGTATGCGAAATATGCGAAAGTATGAGCCTGATGATTGCAGATACCAGAACTAACCCAGACATAACCGGCGTTATCATCTAAAATATTTATCACAACCAGGTTTAATTGACTGTTTCGGTGTGGCACCACGTTACTACGACTTCCAAACCAGAAAATACCCAGGATATGACCAACAAGTATGCGAAATATGCGAAAGTATGAGCCTGATGATTGCAAATAGCAGAACTAACCTAGAGGTAGCCGGCGTTGTCATCTAAAATATTCATCACAACCAGGTTTAATTGACTGTTTCGGTGTGGTACCACATTACTACGTGATCCAAACCAGAAGAAACCCAGGATCTGACCAACAAGTATGCGAAAATTGCGAAAGTATGAGCCTGATGATTGCAAACACCAGAACTAACCCAGACATAACCGGCGTTATCATCTAAAATATTTATCACAACCAGGCTGAATTGACCGTTTCGGTGTGGTACCACATTCCTACGTGATCCAAACCGGAAAAACCCAGGATCTGGCCAACATGTATGCGAAAAATGCGAAAGTATGAGCCTGATGGTTGCAAATACCAGAACTAACCCAGACATAACCGGCGTTATCATCTAAAATATTTATCACAACCAGGTTTAATTGACTGTTTCGGTGTGGCACCACATTACTACGACATCCAAACCAGAAAAACCCAGGATCTGACCAACAAGTTTGCGAAAACTGCGAAAGAATGAGCCTGATGATTGCAAATACCAGAACTAACCCAGACATAACCGGCGTTATCATCTAAAATATTTATCACAACCAGGTTTAATTGACTGTTTCGGTGTGGCACCACGTGACTACGGCATCCAAACCAGAAAATACCGTGGATATGACCAACAAGTATGCGAAAAATGCGAAAGTATGAGCCTGATGGTTGCAAATACCAGAACTAACCCAGACATAACCGGCGTTATCATCTAAAATATTTATCACAACAAGCTTTTATTGACTGTTTCGGTGTGGTACCACATTACTACGAGATCCAAATCAGAAAAAACCCAGGATCTGACCAACAAGTATGCGAAAAATGCGAAAGTATGAGCCTGATGGTTGCCAATACCAGAACTAACCCAGACATAACCGGCGTTATCATCTAAAATATTTATCACAACAAGCTTTTATTGACTGTTTCAGTGTGGTACCACATTACTACGTGATCCAAATCAGAAAAAACCCAGGACCTGACCAACAACTATGCGAAAAATGCGAAACTATGAGCCTGATGATTGCAAATACCAGATCTAACCCAAAAATAACCGGCGTTATCATCTAAAATATTAATCACAACCAGGTTTAATTGACTGTTTCGGTGTGGCACCACGTTACTACGACATCCAAACCAGAAAATACCCAGGATATGACGAACAAGTATGCGAAATATGCGAAAGTATGAGCCTGATGATTGCAGATACCAGAACTAACCCAGACATAACCGGCGTTATCATCTAAAATATTTATCACAACCAGGTTTAATTGACTGTTTCGGTGTGGTACCACATTACTACGTGATCCAAACCAGAAAAATCCCAGGATCAGACCATCAATTATGCGAGAAATGCGAAAGTATGAGCCTGATGATTGCAAATACCAGAACTAACCCAGACATAACCGGCGTTATCCTCTGAAGTATTAATCACAATCAGGTTTAATTGACTGTTTCGGTGTGGTACCACATTACAACGACATCCAAACCAGCAAAAATGCAGGATCTGACCAACAAGTATGCGAAAAATGCGAAAGTATGAGCCTGATGGTTGCAAATACCAGAACTAACCCAGACATAACCGGCGTTATTATCTAAAATATTTATCACAACCAGGTTTAATTGACTGTTTCGGTGTGGCACCACGTGACTACGGCATCCAAACCAGAAAATACCGAGGATATGACCAACAAGTATGCGAAAAATGCGAAAGTATGAGCCTGATGGTTGCAAATACCAGAACTAACCCAGACATAACCGGCGTTATCATCTAAAATATTTATCACAACAAGCTTTTATTGACTGTTTCGGTGTGGTACCACATTACTACGTGATCCAAACAAGAAAAACCCAGGATCTGACCAACAAGTTTGCGAAAAATGCGAAAGTATGAGCCTGGTGATTGCAAATACCAGAACTAACCCAGACATAACCGGCGTTATCATCTAAAATATTTATCACAACAAGCTTTTATTGACTGTTTCGGTGTGGTACCACATTACTACGTGATCCAAATCAGAAAAAACCCAGGACCTGACCAACAACTATGCGAAAAATGCGAAACTATGAGCCTGATGATTGCAAATACCAGATCTAACCCAAAAATAACCGGCGTTATCATCTAAAATATTAATCACAACCAGGTTTAATTGACTGTTTCGGTGTGGCACCACGTTACTACGACATCCAAACCAGAAAATACCCAGGATATGACGAACAAGTATGCGAAATATGCGAAAGTATGAGCCTGATGATTGCAGATACCAGAACTAACCCAGACATAACCGGCGTTATCATCTAAAATATTTGTCACAACCAGGTTTAATTGACTGTTTCGGTGTGGCACCACATTACTACGACATCCAAACCAGAAAAACCCAGGATCTGACCAACAAGTATGCGAAAAATGCGATAGTATGAGCCTGATGATTGCAAGTACCAGAACTAACCCAGACATAACCGGCGTTATCATCTAAAATATTTATCACAACCAGGTTTAATTGACTGTTTCGGTGTGGTACCACATTACTACGTGATCCAAACAAGAAAAACCCAGGATCTGACCAACAAGTTTGCGAAAAATGCGAAAGTATGAGCCTGGTGATTGCAAATACCAGAACTAACCCAGACATAACCGGCGTTATCATCTAAAATATTTATCACAATCAGGTTTAATTGACTGTTTCGGTGTGGCACCACATTACTACGAGATCCAAATCAGAAAAAAACCAGGATCTGACCAACAAGTATGCGAAAAATGCGAAAGTATGAGCCTGATGGTTGCAAATACCAGAAATAACCCAGACATAACCGGCGTTATCATCTAAAATATTTATCACAACAAGCTTTTGTTGACTGTTTCGGTGTGGTACCACATTACTACGTGATCCAAATCAGAAAAAACCCAGGACCTGACCAACAACTATGCGAAAAATGCGAAACTATGAGCCTGATGATTGCAAATACCAGATCTAACCCAAAAATAACCGGCGTTATCATCTAAAATATTAATCACAACCAGGTTTAATTGACTGTTTCGGTGTGGCACCACGTTACTACGACATCCAAACCAGAAAATACCCAGGATATGACGAACAAGTATGCGAAATATGCGAAAGTATGAGCCTGATGATTGCAGATACCAGAACCAACCCAGACATAACCGGCGTTATCATCTAAAATATTTATCACAACCAGGTTCAATTGACTGTTTCGGTGTGGCACCACATTACTACGACATCCAAACCAGAAAAACCCAGGATCTGACCAACAAGTGTGCGAAAAATGCGAAACTATGAGCCTGATGATTGCAAATACCAGAACTAACCCAGACATAACCGGCGTTATCATCTAAAATATTTATCACAACCAGGCTGAATTGACCGTTTCGGTGTGGTACCACATTCCTACGTGATCCAAACCGGAAAAACCCAGGATCTGACCAACAAGTATGCGAAAAATGCGAAAGTATGAGCCTGATGGTTGCAAATACCAGAACTAACCCAGACATAACCGGCGTTATCATCTAAAATATTTATCACAACAAGCTTTTACTGACTGTTTCGGTGTGGTACCACATTACTACGTGATCCAAATCAGAAAAAACCCAGGATCTGACCAACAAGTATGCGAAATATGCGAAAGTATGAGCCTGATGATTGCAAATACCAGAACTAACCCAGACATAACCGGCGTTATCATCTAAAATATTTATCACAACCAGGTTTAATTGACTGTTTCGGTGTGGTACCACATTACAACGACATCCAAACCAGAAAAAATGCAGAATCTGACCAACAAGTATGCGAAAAATGCGAAAGTATGAGCCTGATGGTTGCAAATACCAGAACTAACCCAGACATAACCGGCGTTATTATCTAAAATATTTATCACAACCAGGTTTAATTGACTGTTTCGGTGTGGCACCACGTGACTACGGCATCCAAACCAGAAAATACCGAGGATATGACCAACAAGTATGCGAAAAATGCGAAAGTATGAGCCTGATGGTTGCAAATACCAGAACTAACCCAGACATAACCGGCGTTATCATCTAAAATATTTATCACAACAAGCTTTTATTGACTGTTTCGGTGTGGTACCACATTACTACGAGATCCAAATCAGAAAAAACCCAGGATCTGACCAACAAGTATGCGAAAAATGCGAAAGTATGAGCCTGATGGTTGCAAATACCAGAACTAACCCAGACATAACCGGCGTTATCATCTAAAATATTTATCACAACAAGCTTTTATTGACTGTTTCGGTGTGGTACCACATTACTACGTGATCCAAATCAGAAAAAACCCAGGACCTGACCAACAACTATGCGAAAAATGCGAAACTATGAGCCTGATGATTGCAAATACCAGATCTAACCCAAAAATAACCGGCGTTATCATCTAAAATATTAATCACAACCAGGTTTAATTGACTGTTTCGGTGTGGCACCACGTTACTACGACATCCAAACCAGAAAATACCCAGGATATGACGAACAAGTATGCGAAATATGCGAAAGTATGAGCCTGATGATTGCAGATACCAGAACTAACCCAGACATAACCGGCGTTATCATCTAAAATATTTATCACAACCAGGTTCAATTGACTGTTTCGGTGTGGCACCACATTACTACGACATCCAAACCAGAAAAACCCAGGATCTGACCAACAAGTATGCGAAAAATGCGAAACTATGAGCCTGATGATTGCAAATACCAGAACTAACCCAGACATAACCGGCGTAATCATCTAAAATATTTATCACAACCAGGCTGAATTGACCGTTTCGGTGTGGTACCACATTCCTACGTGATCCAAACCGGAAAAACCCAGGATCTGACCAACAAGTATGCGAAAAATGCGAAAGTATGAGCCTGATGGTTGCAAATACCAGAACTAACCCAGACATAACCGGCGTCATCATCTAAAATATTTATCACAACCAGGTTTAATTGACTGTTTCGGTGTGGCACCACATTACTATGACATCCAAACCAGAAAAACCCAGGATCTGACCAACAAGTTTGCGAAAACTGCGAAAGAATGAGCCTGATGATTGCAAATACCAGAACTAACCCAGACATAACCGGCGTTATCATCTAAAATATTTATCACAACCAGGTTTAATTGACTGTTTCGGTGTGGCACCACGTTACTACGTGATCCAAACCGGAAAAACCCAGGATCTGACCAACAAGTATGCGAAAAATGCGAAAGTATGAGCCTGTTGATTGCAAATACCAGAACTAACCCAGACATGACCGGCGTTATCATCTAAAATATTTATCACAACAAGCTTTTACTGACTGTTTCGGTGTGGTACCACATTACTACGTGATCCAAATCAGAAAAAACCCAGGATCTGACCAACAAGTATGCGAAATATGCGAAAGTATGAGCCTGATGGTTGCAAATACCAGAACTAACCCAGACAGAACCGGCGTTATCATCTAAAATATTTATTACAACCAGGTTTAATTGACTGTTTCGGTGTGGTACCACATTACTACGTGATCCAAACCAGAAAAATCCCAGGATCAGACCATCAATTATGCGAGAAATGCGAAAGTATGAGCCTGATGATTGCAAATACCAGAACTAACCCAGACATAACCGGCGTTATCCTCTAAAGTATTAATCACAATCAGGTTTAATTGACTGTTTCGGTGTGGTACCACATTACAACGACATCCAAACCAGAAAAAATGCAAGATCTGACCAACAAGTATGCGAAAAATGCGAAAGTATGAGCCTGATGGTTGCAAATACCAGAACTAACCCAGACATAACCGGCGTTATTATCTAAAATATTTATCACAACCAGGTTTAATTGACTGTTTCGGTGTGGCACCACATTACTACGACATCCAAACCAGAAAAGACCCTGGAACTGACCAACAAGTATGCGAAAAATGCGATAGTATGAGCCTGATGATTGCAAATAGCAGAACTAACCTAGACGTAGCCGGCGTTATCATCTAAAATATTTATCACAACCAGGTTTAATTGACTGTTTCGGTGTGGTACCACATTACTACGTGATCCAAACCAGAAGAAAACGCAGGATCTGACCAACAAGTATGCGAAAAATGCGAAAGTATGAGCCTGATGATTGCAAATACCAGAACTAACCCAGACATAACCGGCGTTATCATCTAAAATATTTATCACAACCAGGCTGAATTGACCGTTTCGGTGTGGTACCACATTCCTACGTGATCCAAACCGGAAAAACCCAGGATCTGACCAACAAGTATGCGAAAAATGCGAAAGTATGAGCCTGATGGTTGCAAATACCAGAACTAACCCAGACATAACCGGCGTTATCATCTAAAATATTTATCACAATCAGGTTTAATTGACTGTTTCGGTGTGGCACCACGTTACTACGACATCCAAACCAGAAAATACCCAGGATATGACCGACAACTATGCGAAAAATGCGAAAGTATGAGCCTGATGGTTGCAAATACCAGAACTAGCCCAGACATAACCGGCGTTATCATCTAAAATATTTATCACAACCAGGTTTAATTGACTGTTTCGGTGTGGCACCACATTACTACGACCTCCAAACCAGAAAAAACCCTGGAACTGACCAACAAGTATGCGAAAAATGCGATAGTATGAGCCTGATGATTGCAAGTACCAGAACAAACCCAGACATAACCGACGTTATCATTTAAAATATTTATCACAACCAGGTTTAATTGACTGTTTCGGTGTGGTACCACATTACTACGTGATCCAAACCAGAAAAATCCCAGGATCAGACCATCAATTATGCGAGAAATGCGAAAGTATGAGCCTGATGATTGCAAATAGCAGAACTAACCTTGACGTAGCCGGCGTTATCATCTAAAATATTTATCACACCCAGGTTTAATTGACTGTTTCGCTGTGGTACCACATTACTACGAGATCCAAACCAGAAAAAACCCAGGATCTGACCAACAAGTATGCGAAAAATGCGAAAGTATCAGCCTGATGATTGCAAATACCAGAACTAACCTAGACGTAGCCGGCGTTATCATCTAAAATATTTATCACAACCAGGTTTAATTGACTGTTTCGGTGTGGTACCACATTACTACGTGATCCAAACCAGAGAAAAACGCAGGATCTGACCAACAAGTATGCGAAAAATGCGAAAGTATGAGCCTGATGATTGCAAATACCAGAACTAACCCAGACATAACCGGTGTTATCATCTAAAATATTTATCACAACCAGGCTGAATTGACCGTTTCGGTGTGGTACCACATTCCTACGTGATCCAAACCGGAAAAACCCAGGATCTGACCAACAAGTATGCGAAAAATGCGAAAGTATGAGCCTGATGGTTGCAAATACCAGAACTAACCCAGACATAACCGGCGTTATCATCTAAAATATTTATCACAACCAGGTTTAATTGACTGTTTCGGTGTGGTACCACATTACTACGTGATCCAAACAAGAAAAACCCAGGATCTGACCAACAAGTTTGCGAAAAATGCGAAAGTATGAGCCTGATGATTGCAGATACCAGAACTAACCCAGACATAACCGGCGTTATTATCTAAAATATTTATCACACCCAGGTTTAATTGACTGTTTCGCTGTGGTACCACATTACTACGTGATCCAAACCAGAAAAAACCCAGGATCTGACCAACAAGTATGCGAAAAATGCGATAGTATGAGCCTGATGATTGCAAGTACCAGAACAAACCCAGACATAACCGGCGTTATCATCTAAAATATTAATCACAACCAGGTTTAATTGACTGTATCGGTGTGGCACCACATTACTACGACATCCAAACCAGAAAATACCCAGGATATGACCTACAAGTATGCGAAAAATGCAAAAGTATGAGCCCGATGGTTGCAAATACCAGAACTAGCCCAGACATAACCGGCGTTATCATCTAAAATATTTATCACAACCAGGTTTAATTGACTGTTTCGGTGTGGCACCACGTTACTACGACTTCCAAACCAGAAAATACCCAGGATATGACCAACAAGTATGCGAAATATGCGAAAGTATGAGCCTGATGATTGCAGATACCAGAACTAACCCAGACATAACCGACGTTATCAACTAAAATATTAATCACAACCGGGTTTAATTGACTGTTTCGGTGTGGCACCACAATACTACGACATCCAAACCAGAAAAAACCCAGGATCTGACCAACAAGTATGCGAAAAATGCGAAAATATGAGCCTGATGATTGCAAATAGCAGAACTAACCTAGACGTAGCCGGCGTTATCATCTAAAATATTTATCACAACCAGGTTTAATTGACTGTTTCGGTGTGGTACCACATTACTACGTGATCCAAACCAGAAGAAAACGCAGGATCTGACCAACAAGTATGCGAAAAATGCGAAAGTATGAGCCTGATGATTGCAAATACCAGAACTAACCCAGACATAACCGGCGTTATCATCTAAAATATTTATCACAACCAGGCTGAATTGACCGTTTCGGTGTGGTACCACATTCCTACGTGATCCAAACCGGAAAAACCCAGGATCTGACCAACAAGTATGCGAAAAATGCGAAAGTATGAGCCTGATGGTTGCAAATACCAGAACTAACCCAGACATAACCGGCGTTATCATCTAAAATATTTATCACAATCAGGTTTAATTGACTGTTTCGGTGTGGCACCACGTTACTACGACATCCAAACCAGAAAATACCCAGGATATGACCGACAACTATGCGAAAAATGCGAAAGTATGAGCCTGATGGTTGCAAATACCAGAACTAGCCCAGACATAACCGGCGTTATCATCTAAAATATTTATCACAACCAGGTTTAATTGACTGTTTCGGTGTGGCACCACATTACTACGACCTCCAAACCAGAAAAAACCCTGGAACTGACCAACAAGTATGCGAAAAATGCGATAGTATGAGCCTGATGATTGCAAGTACCAGAACAAACCCAGACATAACCGACGTTATCATTTAAAATATTTATCACAACCAGGTTTAATTGACTGTTTCGGTGTGGTGCCACATTACTACGTGATCCAAACCAGAAAAATCCCAGGATCAGACCATCAATTATGCGAGAAATGCGAAAGTATGAGCCTGATGATTGCAAATAGCAGAACTAACCTTGACGTAGCCGGCGTTATCATCTAAAATATTTATCACACCCAGGTTTAATTGACTGTTTCGCTGTGGTACCACATTACTACGTGATCCAAACCAGAAAAAACCCAGGATCTGACCAACAAGTATGCGAAAAATGCGAAAGTATCAGCCTGATGATTGCAAATACCAGAACTAACCCAGACATAACCGGCGTTATCATCTAAAATATTTATCACAACCAGGTTTAATTGACTGTTTCGGTGTGGCACCACATTACTACGACCTCCAAACCAGAAAAAACCCAGGATATGACCAACAAGTATGCGAAATATGCGAAAGTATGAGCCTGATGATTGCAGATACCAGAACTAACCCAGACATAACCGGCGTTATTATCTAAAATATTTATCACACCCAGGTTTAATTGACTGTTTCGCTGTGGTACCACATTACTACGTGATCCAAACCAGAAAAAACCCAGGATCTGACCAACAAGTATGCGAAAAATGCGATAGTATGAGCCTGATGATTGCAAGTACCAGAACAAACCCAGACATAACCGGCGTTATCATCTAAAATATTAATCACAACCAGGTTTAATTGACTGTATCGGTGTGGCACCACATTACTACGACATCCAAACCAGAAAATACCCAGGATATGACCTACAAGTATGCGAAAAATGCAAAAGTATGAGCCCGATGGTTGCAAATACCAGAACTAGCCCAGACATAACCGGCGTTATCATCTAAAATATTTATCACAACCAGGTTTAATTGACTGTTTCGGTGTGGCACCACGTTACTACGACTTCCAAACCAGAAAATACCCAGGATATGACCAACAAGTATGCGAAATATGCGAAAGTATGAGCCTGATGATTGCAGATACCAGAACTAACCCAGACATAACCGACGTTATCAACTAAAATATTAATCACAACCGGGTTTAATTGACTGTTTCGGTGTGGCACCACAATACTACGACATCCAAACCAGAAAAAACCCAGGATCTGACCAACAAGTATGCGAAAAATGCGAAAATATGAGCCTGATGATTGCAAATAGCAGAACTAACCTAGACGTAGCCGGCGTTATCATCTAAAATATTTATCACAACCAGGTTTAATTGACTGTTTCGGTGTGGTACCACATTACTACGTGATCCAAACCAGAAGAAAACGCAGGATCTGACCAACAAGTATGCGAAAAATGCGAAAGTATGAGCCTGATGATTGCAAATACCAGAACTAACCCAGACATAACCGGCGTTATCATCTAAAATATTTATCACAACCAGGCTGAATTGACCGTTTCGGTGTGGTACCACATTCCTACGTGATCCAAACCGGAAAAACCCAGGATCTGACCAACAAGTATGCGAAAAATGCGAAAGTATGAGCCTGATGGTTGCAAATACCAGAACTAACCCAGACATAACCGGCGTTATCATCTAAAATATTTATCACAATCAGGTTTAATTGACTGTTTCGGTGTGGCACCACGTTACTACGACATCCAAACCAGAAAATACCCAGGATATGACCGACAACTATGCGAAAAATGCGAAAGTATGAGCCTGATGGTTGCAAATACCAGAACTAGCCCAGACATAACCGGCGTTATCATCTAAAATATTTATCACAACCAGGTTTAATTGACTGTTTCGGTGTAGCACCACATTACTACGACCTCCAAACCAGAAAAAACCCTGGAACTGACCAACAAGTATGCGAAAAATGCGATAGTATGAGCCTGATGATTGCAAGTACCAGAACAAACCCAGACATAACCGACGTTATCATTTAAAATATTTATCACAACCAGGTTTAATTGACTGTTTCGGTGTGGTGCCACATTACTACGTGATCCAAACCAGAAAAATCCCAGGATCAGACCATCAATTATGCGAGAAATGCGAAAGTATGAGCCTGATGATTGCAAATAGCAGAACTAACCTTGACGTAGCCGGCGTTATCATCTAAAATATTTATCACACCCAGGTTTAATTGACTGTTTCGCTGTGGTACCACATTACTACGTGATCCAAACCAGAAAAAACCCAGGATCTGACCAACAAGTATGCGAAAAATGCGAAAGTATCAGCCTGATGATTGCAAATACCAGAACTAACCCAGACATAACCGGCGTTATCATCTAAAATATTTATCACAACCAGGTTTAATTGACTGTTTCGGTGTGGCACCACATTACTACGACCTCCAAACCAGAAAAAACCCAGGATATGACCAACAAGTATGCGAAATATGCGAAAGTATGAGCCTGATGATTGCAGATACCAGAACTAACCCAGACATAACCGGCGTTATTATCTAAAATATTTATCACACCCAGGTTTAATTGACTGTTTCGCTGTGGTACCACATTACTACGTGATCCAAACCAGAAAAAACCCAGGATCTGACCAACAAGTATGCGAAAAATGCGATAGTATGAGCCTGATGATTGCAAGTACCAGAACAAACCCAGACATAACCGGCGTTATCATCTAAAATATTAATCACAACCAGGTTTAATTGACTGTATCGGTGTGGCACCACATTACTACGACATCCAAACCAGAAAATACCCAGGATATGACCTACAAGTATGCGAAAAATGCAAAAGTATGAGCCCGATGGTTGCAAATACCAGAACTAGCCCAGACATAACCGGCGTTATCATCTAAAATATTTATCACAACCAGGTTTAATTGACTGTTTCGGTGTGGCACCACGTTACTACGACTTCCAAACCAGAAAATACCCAGGATATGACCAACAAGTATGCGAAATATGCGAAAGTATGAGCCTGATGATTGCAGATACCAGAACTAACCCAGACATAACCGACGTTATCAACTAAAATATTAATCACAACCGGGTTTAATTGACTGTTTCGGTGTGGCACCACAATACTACGACATCCAAACCAGAAAAACCCCGGGATCTGACCAACAAGTATGCGAAAAATGCGAAAATATGAGCCTGATGATTGCAAATAGCAGAACTAACCTAGACGTAGCCGGCGTTATCATCTAAAATATTTATCACAACCAGGTTTAATTGACTGTTTCGGTGTGGTACCACATTACTACGTGATCCAAACCAGAAAAAAACGCTGGATCTGACCAACAAGTATGCGAAAAATGCGAAAGTATGAGCCTGATGATTGCAAATACCAGAACTAACCCAGACATAACCGGTGTTATCATCTAAAATATTTATCACAACCAGGCTGAATTGACCGTTTCGGTGTGGTACCACATTCCTACGTGATCCAAACCGGAAAAACCCAGGATCTGACCAACAAGTATGCGAAAAATGCGAAAGTATGAGCCTGATGGTTGCAAATACCAGAACTAACCCAGACATAACCGGCGTTATCATCTAAAATATTTATCACAACCAGGTTTAATTGACTGTTTCGGTGTGGTACCACATTACTACGTGATCCAAACAAGAAAAACCCAGGATCTGACCAACAAGTTTGCGAAAAATGCGAAAGTATGAGCCTGATGATTGCAGATACCAGAACTAACCCAGACATAACCGGCGTTATTATCTAAAATATTTATCACACCCAGGTTTAATTGACTGTTTCGCTGTGGTACCACATTACTACGTGATCCAAACCAGAAAAAACCCAGGATCTGACCAACAAGTATGCGAAAAATGCGATAGTATGAGCCTGATGATTGCAAGTACCAGAACAAACCCAGACATAACCGGCGTTATCATCTAAAATATTAATCACAACCAGGTTTAATTGACTGTATCGGTGTGGCACCACATTACTACGACATCCAAACCAGAAAATACCCAGGATATGACCTACAAGTATGCGAAAAATGCAAAAGTATGAGCCCGATGGTTGCAAATACCAGAACTAGCCCAGACATAACCGGCGTTATCATCTAAAATATTTATCACAACCAGGTTTAATTGACTGTTTCGGTGTGGCACCACGTTACTACGACTTCCAAACCAGAAAATACCCAGGATATGACCAACAAGTATGCGAAATATGCGAAAGTATGAGCCTGATGATTGCAGATACCAGAACTAACCCAGACATAACCGACGTTATCAACTAAAATATGAATCACAACCGGGTTTAATTGACTGTTTCGGTGTGGCACCACAATACTACGACATCCAAACCAGAAAAAACCCAGGATCTGACCAACAAGTATGCGAAAAATGCGAAAATATGAGCCTGATGATTGCAAATAGCAGAACTAACCTAGACGTAGCCGGCGTTATCATCTAAAATATTTATCAGAACCAGGTTTAATTGACTGTTTCGGTGTGGTACCACATTACTACGTGATCCAAACCAGAAGAAAACGCAGGATCTGACCAACAAGTATGCGAAAAATGCGAAAGTATGAGCCTGATGATTGCAAATACCAGAACTAACCCAGACATAACCGGCGTTATCATCTAAAATATTTATCACAACCAGGCTGAATTGACCGTTTCGGTGTGGTACCACATTCCTACGTGATCCAAACCGGAAAAACCCAGGATCTGACCAACAAGTATGCGAAAAATGCGAAAGTATGAGCCTGATGGTTGCAAATACCAGAACTAACCCAGACATAACCGGCGTTATCATCTAAAATATTTATCACAACCAGGTTTAATTGACTGTTTCGGTGTGGTACCACATTACTACGTGATCCAAACAAGAAAAACCCAGGATCTGACCAACAAGTTTGCGAAAAATGCGAAAGTATGAGCCTGATGATTGCAGATACCAGAACTAACCCAGACATAACCGGCGTTATTATCTAAAATATTTATCACACCCAGGTTTAATTGACTGTTTCGCTGTGGTACCACGTAACTACGTGATCCAAACCAGAAAAAACCCAGGATCTGACCAACAAGTATGCGAAAAATGCGATAGTATGAGCCTGATGATTGCAAGTACCAGAACAAACCCAGACATAACCGACGTTATCATCTAAAATATTAATCACAACCAGGTTTAATTGACTGTATCGGTGTGGCACCACATTACTACGACATCCAAACCAGAAAATACCCAGGATATGACCTACAAGTATGCGAAAAATGCGAAAGTATGAGCCCGATGGTTGCGAATACCAGAACTAGCCCAGACATAACCGGCGTTATCATCTAAAATATTTATCACAACCAGGTTTAATTGACTGTTTCGGTGTGGCACCACGTTACTACGACTTCCAAACCAGAAAATACCCAGGATATGACCAACACGTATGCGAAATATGCGAAAGTATGAGCCTGATGATTGCAGATACCAGAACTAACCCAGACATAACCGACGTTATCAACTAAAATATTAATCACAACCAGGTTTAATTGACTGTTTCGGTGTGGCACCACAATACTACGACATCCAAACCAGAAAAAACCCAGGATCTGACCAACAAGTATGCGAAAAATGCGAAAATATGAGCCTGATGATTGCAAATAGCAGAACTAACCTAGACGTAGCCGGCGTTATCATCTAAAATATTTATCACAACCAGGTTTAATTGACTGTTTCGGTGTGGTACCACATTACTACGTGATCCAAACCAGAAAAAAACGCAGGATCTGACCAACAAGTATGCGAAAAATGCGAAAGTATGAGCTTGATGATTGCAAATACCAGGACTAACCCAGACATAACCGGCGTTATCATCTAAAATATTTATCACAACCAGGCTGAATTGACCGTTTCGGTGTGGTACCACATTCCTACGTGATCCAAACCGGAAAAACCCAGGATCTGACCAACAAGTATGCGAAAAATGCGAAAGTATGAGCCTGATGGTTGCAAATACCAGAACTAACCCAGACATAACCGGCGTTATCATCTAAAATATTTATCACAACCAGGTTTAATTGACTGTTTCGGTGTGGCACCACATTACTACGACATCGAAACCAGAAAAACCCAGGATCTGACCAACAAGTTTGCGAAAACTGCGAAAGAATGAGCCTGATTATTGCAAATACCAGAACTAACCCAGACATAAGCGGCGTTATCATCTAAAATATTTATCACAACCAGGTTTAATTGACTGTTTCGGTGTGGCACCACATAACTACGACATCCAAACCAGAAAATACCCAGGATATGACCTACAAGTATGCGAAAAATGCGAAAGTATGAGCCTGATGGTTGCAAATACCAGAACTAGCCCAGACATAACCGGCGTTATCATCTAAAATATTTATCACAACAAGCTTTTACTGACTGTTTCGGTGTAGTACCACATTACTACGTGATCCAAATCAGAAAAAACCCAGGATCTGACCAACAAGTATGCGAAATATGCGAAAGTATGAGCCTGATGATTGCAAATACCAGAACTAACCCAGACATAACCGGCGTTATCATCTAAAATATTTATCACAACCAGGTTTAATTGACTGTTTCGGTGTGGCACCACGTTACTACGCCATCCAAACCAGAAAATACCCAGGATTTGAACGACAGCTATGCGAAAAATGCGAAAGTATGAGCCTGATGGTTGCAAATACCAGAACTAGCCCAGACATAACCGGCGTTATCATCTAAAATATTTATCACAACCAGGTTAAATTGACTGTTTCGGTGTGGCACCACGTTACTACGACATCCAAATCAGAAAATACCCAGGATACGACCAACAAGTATGCGACAAATGCGAAAATATGAGCCTGATGATTGCAAATAGCAGAACTAACCCAGACATAACCGACGTTATCATCTAAAATATTAATCACAACCAGGTTTAATTGACTGTTTCGGTGTGGCACCACATAACTACGACATCCAAACCAGAAAATACCCAGGATATGACCTACAAGTATGCGAAAAATGCGAAAGTATGAGCCTGATGGTTGCAAATACCAGAACTAGCCCAGACATAACCGGCGTTATCATCTAAAATATTTATCACAACCAGGTTTAATTGACTGTTTCGGTGTGGCACCACGTTACTACGACTTCCAAACCAGAAAATACCCAGGATATGACCAACAAGTATGCGAAATATGCGAAAGTATGAGCCTGATGATTGCAGATACCAGAACTAACCCAGACATAACCGACGTTATCATCTAAAATATTTATCACAACCAGGTTTAATTGACTGTTTCGGTGTGGCACCACATTACTACGACATCCAAACCAGAAAAAACCCAGGATCTGACCAACAAGTATGCGACAAATGCGAAAATATGAGCCTGATGATTGCAAATAGCAGAACTAACCTAGACGTGGCCGGCGTTATCATCTAAAACATTTATCACACCCAGGTTTAATTGACTGTTTCGGTGTGGTACCACATTACTACGTGATCCAATCCAGAAAAAACCCAGGATCTGACCAACAAGTATGCGAAAAATGCGAAGTATCAGCCTGATGATTGCAAATACCAGAACTAACCCAGACATAACCGGCGTTATCATCTAAAATATTTATCACAACCAGGTTTAATAGACTGTTTCGGTGTGGCACCACATTACTACGACCTCCAAACCAGAAAAAACCCTGGAACTGACCAACAAGTATGCGAAAAATGCGATAGTATGAGCCTGATGATTGCAAGTACCAGAACAAACCCAGACATAACCGACGTTATCATCTAAAATATTAATCACAACCAGGTTTAATTGACTGTATCGGTGTGGCACCACAGTACTACGACATCCAAACCAGAAAATACCCAGGATATGACCTACAAGTATGCGAAAAATGCGAAAGTGTGAGCCCGATGGTTGCAAATACCAGAACTAACCCAGACATAACCGGCGTTATCATCTAAAATATTTATCACAACCAGGCTGAATTGACCGTTTCGGTGTGGTACCACATTCCTACGTGATCCAAACCGGAAAAACCCAGGATCTGACCAACAAGTATGCGAAAAATGCGAAAGTATGAGCCTGATGGTTGCAAATACCAGAACTAACCCAGACATAACCGACGTTATCATCTAAAATATTTATCACAACCAGGTTTAATTGACTGTTTCGGTGTGGTAACACATTACTACGTGATCCAAACAAGAAAAACCCAGGATCTGACCAACAAGTTTGCGAAAAATGCGAAAGTATGAGCCTGATGATTGCAGATACCAGAACTAACCCAGACATAACCGGCGTTATTATCTAAAATATTTATCACACCCAGGTTTAATTGACTGTTTCGCTGTGGTACCACATTACTACGTGATCCAAACCAGAAAAAACCCAGGATCTGACCAACAAGTATGCGAAAAATGCGATAGTATGAGCCTGATGATTGCAAGTACCAGAACAAACCCAGACATAACCGACGTTATCATCTAAAATATTAATCACAACCAGGTTTAATTGACTGTATCGGTGTGGCACCACATTACTACGACATCCAAACCAGAAAATACCCAGGATATGACCTACAAGTATGCGAAAAATGCGAAAGTATGAGCCCGATGGTTGCGAATACCAGAACTAACCTAGACGTAGCCGGCGTTATCATCTAAAATATTTATCACAACCAGGTTTATTGACTGTTTCGGTGTGGTACCACATTACTACGTGATCCAAACCAGAAAAAAACGCAGGATCTGACCAACAAGTATGCGAAAAATGCGAAACTATGAGCCTGATGATTGCAAATACCAGAACTAACCCAGACATAACCGGCGTTATCATCTAAAATATTTATCACAACAAGGTTTAATCGACTGTTTCGGTGTGGTACCACATTACTACGTGATCCAAACCAGAAAAATCCCAGGATCAGACCATCAATTATGCGAGAAATGCGAAAGTATGAGCCTGATGATTGCAAATACCAGAACTAACCCAGACATAACCGGCGTTATCCTCTAAAGTATTAATCACAACCAGGTTTAATTGACTGTTTCGGTGTGGCACCACATTACTACGACATCGAAACCAGAAAAACCCAGGATCTGACCAACAAGTTTGCGAAAACTGCGAAAGAATGAGCCTGATTATTGCAAATACCAGAACTAACCCAGACATAACCGCCGTTATCATCTAAAATATTTATCACAACCAGGTTTAATTGACTGTTTCGGTGTGGCACAACGTTACTACGTGATCCAAACCGGAAAAACCCAGGATCTGACCAACAAGTATGCGAAAAATGCGAAAGTATGAGCCTGTTGATTGCAAATACCAGAACTAACCCAGACATAACCGGCGTTATCATCTAAAATATTTATCACAACAAGCTTTTACTGACTGTTTCGGTGTGGTACCACATTACTACGTGATCCAAATCAGAAAAAACCCAGGATCTGACCAACAAGTATGCGAAATATGCGAAAGTATGAGCCTGATGATTGCAAATACCAGAACTAACCCAGACATAACCGGCGTTATCATCTAAAATATTTATCACAACCAGGTTTAATTGACTGTTTCGGTGTGGCACCACGTTACTACGCCATCCAAACCAGAAAATACCCAGGATTTGACCGACAACTATGCGAAAAATGCGAAAGTATGAGCCTGATGGTTGCAAATACCAGAACTAGCCCAGACATAACCGGCGTTATCATCTAAAATATTTATCACAACCAGGTTTAATTGACTGTTTCGGTGTGGCACCACGTTACTACGACATCCAAACCAGAAAAAACCCAGGATCTGACCAACAAGTATGCGACAAATGCGAAAATATGAGCCTGATGATTGCAAATAGCAGAACTAACCTAGACGTGGCCGGCGTTATCATCTAAAACATTTATCACACCCAGGTTTAATTGACTGTTTCGGTGTGGTACCACATTACTACGTGATCCAATCCAGAAAAATCCCAGGATCTGACCAACAAGTATGCGAAAAATGCGAAAGTATCAGCCTGATGATTGCAAATACCAGAACTAACCCAGACATAACCGGCGTTATCATCTAAAATATTTATCACAACCAGGTTTAATTGACTGTTTCGGTGTGGCACCACATTACTACGACCTCCAAACCAGAAAAAACCCTGGAACTGACCAACAAGTATGCGAAAAATGCGATAGTATGAGCCTGATGATTGCAAGTACCAGAACAAACCCAGACATAACCGACGTTATCATCTAAAATATTAATCACAACCAGGTTTAATTGACTGTATCGGTGTGGCACCACATTACTACGACATCCAAACCAGAAAATACCCAGGATATGACCTACAAGTATGCGAAAAATGCGAAAGTGTGAGCCCGATGGTTGCAAATACCAGAACTAGCCCAGACATAACCGGCGTTATCATCTAAAATATTTATCACAACCAGGTTTAATTGACTGTTTCGGTGTGGCACCACGTTACTACGACTTCCAAACCAGAAAATACCCAGGATATGACCAACAAGTATGCGAAATATGCGAAAGTATGAGCCTGATGATTGCAGATACCAGAACTAACCCAGACATAACCGACGTTATCAACTAAAATATTAATCACAACCAGGTTTAATTGACTGTTTCGGTGTGGCACCACAATACTACGACATCCAAACCAGAAAAAACCCAGGATCTGACCAACAAGTATGCGAAAAATGCGAAAATATGAGCCTGATGATTGCAAATAGCAGAACTAACCTAGACGTAGCCGGCGTTATCATCTAAAATATTTATCACAACCAGGCTGAATTGACCGTTTCGGTGTGGTACCACATTCCTACGTGATCCAAACCGGAAAAACCCAGGATCTGACCAACAAGTATGCGAAAAATGCGAAAGTATGAGCCTGATGGTTGCAAATACCAGAACTAACCCAGACATAACCGGCGTTATCATCTAAAATATTTATCACAACAAGGTTTAATCGACTGTTTCGGTGTGGTACCACATTACTACGTGATCCAAACCAGAAAAATCCCAGGATCAGACCATCAATTATGCGAGAAATGCGAAAGTATGAGCCTGATGATTGCAAATACCAGAACTAACCCAGACATAACCGGCGTTATCCTCTAAAGTATTAATCACAATCAGGTTTAATTGACTGTTTCGGTGTGGTACCACACTACAACGACATCCAAACCAGAAAAAATGCAGGATCTGACCAACAGGTATGCGAAAAATTCGAAAGTATGAGCCTGATGATTGCAGATACCAGAACAAACCCAGACATAACCGACGTTATCATCTAAAATATTAATCACAACCAGGTTTAATTGACTGTTTCGGTGTGGTACCACATTACTACGTGATCCAAACCAGAAAAAAACGCAGGATCTGACCAACAAGTATGCGAAAAATGCGAAAGTATGAGCCTGATGATTGCAGATACCAGAACTAACCCAGACATAACCGGCGTTATTATCTAAAATATTTATCACACCCAGGTTTAATTGACTGTTTCGCTGTGGTACCACATTACTACGTGATCCAAACCAGAAAAAACCCAGGATCTGACCAACAAGTATGCGAAAAATGCGATAGTATGAGCCTGATGATTGCAAGTACCAGAACAAACCCAGACATAACCGACGTTATCATCTAAAATATTAATCACAACCAGGTTTAATTGACTGTATCGGTGTGGCACCACATTACTACGACATCCAAACCAGAAAATACCCAGGATATGACCTACAAGTATGCGAAAAATGCGAAAGTATGAGCCCGATGGTTGCAAATACCAGAACTAGCCCAGACATAACCGGCGTTATTATCTAAAATATTTATCACAACCAGGTTTAATTGACTGTTTGGGTGTGGCACCACGTTACTACGACTTCCAAACCAGCAAATACCCAGGATATGACCAACAAGTATGCGAAATATGCGAAAGTATGAGCCTGATGATTGCAGATACCAGAACTAACCCAGACATAACCGACGTTATCAACTAAAATATTAATCACAACCAGGTTTAATTGACTGTTTCGGTGTGGCACCACAATACTACGACATCCAAACCAGAAAAAACCCAGGATCTGACCAACAAGTATGCGAAAAATGCGAAAATATGAGCCTGATGATTGCAAATAGCAGAACTAACCTAGACGTAGCCGGCGTTATCATCTAAAATATTTATCACAACCAGGTTTAATTGACTGTTTCGGTGTGGTACCACATTACTACGTGATCCAAACCAGAAAAAAACGCAGGATCTGACCAACAAGTATGCGAAAAATGCGAAAGTATGAGCCTGATGATTGCAAATACCAGAACTAACCCAGACATAACCGGCGTTATCATCTAAAATATTTATCACAACCAGGCTGAATTGACCGTTTCGGTGTGGTACCACATTCCTACGTGATCCAAACCGGAAAAACCCAGGATCTGACCAACAAGTATGCGAAAAATGCGAAAGTATGAGCCTGATGGTTGCAAATACCAGAACTAACCCAGACATAACCGGCGTTATCATCTAAAATATTTATCACAACCAGGTTTAATTGACTGTTTCGGTGTGGCACCACATTACTACGACATCGAAACCAGAAAAACCCAGGATCTGACCAACAAGTTTGCGAAAACTGCGAAAGAATGAGCCTGATTATTGCAAATACCAGAACTAACCCAGACATAACCGCCGTTATCATCTAAAATATTTATCACAACCAGGTTTAATTGACTGTTTCGGTGTGGCACAACGTTACTACGTGATCCAAACCGGAAAAACCCAGGATCTGACCAACAAGTATGCGAAAAATGCGAAAGTATGAGCCTGTTGATTGCAAATACCAGAACTAACCCAGACATAACCGGCGTTATCATCTAAAATATTTATCACAACAAGCTTTTACTGACTGTTTCGGTGTGGTACCACATTACTACGTGATCCAAATCAGAAAAAACCCAGGATCTGACCAACAAGTATGCGAAATATGCGAAAGTATGAGCCTGATGATTGCAAATACCAGAACTAACCCAGACATAACCGGCGTTATCATCTAAAATATTTATCACAACCAGGTTTAATTGACTGTTTCGGTGTGGCACCACGTTACTACGCCATCCAAACCAGAAAATACCCAGGATATGACCGACAACTATGCGAAAAATGCGAAAGTATGAGCCTGATGGCTGCAAATACCAGAACTAGCCCAGACATAACCGGCGTTATCATCTAAAATATTTATCACAACCAGGTTTAATTGACTGTTTCGGTGTGGCACCACGTTACTACGACATCCAAACCAGAAAATACCCAGGATACGACCAACAAGTATGCGAAATATGCGAAAGTATGAGCCTGATGATTGCAGATACCAGAACTAACCCAGACATAAACGACGTTATCATCTAAAATATTAATCACAACCAGGTTTAATTGACTGTTTCGGTGTGGCACCACATTACTACGACATCCAAACCAGAAAATACCCAGGATATGACCTACAAGTATGCGAAAAATGCGAAAGTATGAGCCTGATGGTTGCAAATACCAGAACTAGCCCAGACATAACCGGCGTTATCATCTAAAATATTTATCACAACCAGGTTTAATTGACTGTTTCGGTGTGGCACCACGTTACTACGACTTCCAAACCAGAAAATACCCAGGATATGACCAACAAGTATGCAAAATATGCGAAAGTATGAGCCTGATGATTGCAGATACCAGAACTAACCCAGACATAACCGACGTTATCATCTAAAATATTTATCACAACCAGGTTTAATTGACTGTTTCGGTGTGGCACCACATTACTACGACATCCAAACCAGAAAAAACCCAGGATCTGACCAACAAGTATGCGACAAATGCGAAAATATGAGCCTGATGATTGCAAATAGCAGAACTAACCTAGACGTGGCCGGCGTTATCATCTAAAACATTTATCACACCCAGGTTTAATTGACTGTTTCGGTGTGGTACCACATTACTACGTGATCCAAACCAGAAAAAACCCAGGATCTGACCAACAAGTATGCGAAAAATGCGACAGTATCAGCCTGATGATTGCAAATACCAGAACTAACCCAGACATAACCGGCGTTATCATCTAAAATATTTATCACAACCAGGTTTAATTGACTGTTTCGGTGTGGCACCACATTACTACGACCTCCAAACCAGAAAAAACCCTGGAACTGACCAACAAGTATGCGAAAAATGCGATAGTATGAGCCTGATGATTGCAAGTACCAGAACAAACCCAGACATAACCGACGTTATCATCTAAAATATTAATCACAACCAGGTTTAATTGACTGTATCGGTGTGGCACCACATTACTACGACATCCAAACCAGAAAATACCCAGGATATGACCTACAAGTATGCGAAAAATGCGAAAGTATGAGCCCGATGGTTGCAAATACCAGAACTAGCCCAGACATAACCGGCGTTATCATCTAAAATATTTATCACAACCAGGTTTAATTGACTGTTTCGGTGTGGCACCACGTTACTACGACTTCCAAACCAGAAAATACCCAGGATATGACCAACAAGTATGCGAAATATGCGAAAGTATGAGCCTGATGATTGCAGATACCAGAACTAACCCAGACATAACCGACGTTATCATCTAAAATATTTATCACAACCAGGTTTAATTGACTGTTTCGGTGTGGCACCACATTACTACGACATCCAAACCAGAAAAAACCCAGGATCTGACCAACAAGTATGCGACAAATTTTTTTTTTTTTTTTTTTTTTTTTTGTCGTGGGGAAAATCTTCGAAAGACTCCCTCCCACCTCCTTGGGGAGAGGTGGGAGGGGTGTGTGGGATTCCCCGCGCCCGTACAACGACAGGCGCGGGACCTACCCACTAAAAACCCCACGGTGACCCTTCGGCACGCTTTGGGAGGATACCGGGAATCGCTCGAAGCATTCTTCCGATATCCTCCCCGTGCCCGCGCTTTCGCGCCCATCCCCCGGGGGGACAATCGGTCCCCCCAGTAGACACACTGCCTCATAGCGGCGGGACGGGGCCACTCCATCCCGCCGCTATCCGTCCCGGGGCCGCGTTTAGTGGCGGCTGCGAGCCCCAACTCGCAACCGCCCGCGACCCCGTTTCCACCCCTCGGCGGCCGGGCGTTCACGGCCGCACCAGACCGCCGAAGGTGCCTCCCCTTGCGTCGGACCGGTAGGGGGAGGCACTCCTACCCCCAACCGGTCCGACCCGGCGCCGCCTGGCGGGAGGAGGGTCCCCTCAGGACCCCCCTCCCAGCCTAGGTCATCCGCCACGCCGTGGCGGCCGCCCGCGACGCCTCGCGACCGGGCGACGACCTCGGGCCACCGCACGAGCGCGAGCTTCAGCGCGCCGCTGAAGCTCGCGTTCCCTCCCCGCGGCCTCCTTCTGCAGCATTACGTTCTCGCAGAAGGAGGCCACGGCCCTCCACTTCTCCTCGCTGCCGAGCATGGCGCGCACCACGCCCGGCAGCGAGACATCCCGCCCGACGACGCCGACCAGGACACGGCGCTCCCCCTCCCACGCGGGGCATACCTCCAGGGTATGATCCGCCGTGTCCTGCTCAGCGTCGCAGTGGCAGCAACGCGCCGTCGGCTCCTTCCCTATCCGGCACAGGTATCTTCCGAAGCTGCCATGGCCGGAAAATACCTGTGCCATCCGGTAGGTGAGGCCGCCATGGCCTCTGTCCAGCCACTCCTTCAGGAGTGGCCGAACCGCCCCGACAGTCCGGTGCCCCGCGGTTGGCAGAGCCAGCCGCTCCTGCCACGCGAGCAACACGGACTGCCGGGCCTGGCGCTTCAAATCGCCCCAAGCAGGTTCCTGCCCGCCCGGGACCGCCCCCACCCCCGCGCGACGGTCGACGCGGTGCCGGTACATCACCGCGTGCGACCGCGCGAGCAGGTCCATGGGCGGCATCCCCGCTAGAACCGTCGCCGCCTCATGTGACATGGTCCGATACCCGCGGACGACCCTGAGCGCCATGCGCCTCTGCACCCGACGCAGCATAGTCATGCTGCGCCGGGAGGCAGCCAGGTCGTCCGCCCAGACGGGGGCCCCGTATAGGGCCACCGACTGGACCATTGCCACATAGAGGCGACGAACTCGGCCCGCCGGGCCCCCCAGGTTGGGCAGGATCCGGCCCAGAGCCGCAACCATCCTTTCCAACCGGGGGACCAGGCAGCGGAAATGCTCCACGAAACGCCAGTGGCTATCGAGGATCAGCCCCAGATACCTGATCTGGGGCTTCACCTCGATGTCAGCCCCACCCACCCGGATCAGAGGGGGTGGCGGATCCTGCCGAGGTGAATGAAACGCAATCACCTCGGTCTTATGGACCGCCACCGTCATCCCCATTCCACTGATCCGGTCGACGACGCGTTGCGACCCCTCCTCCGCGCGACGCATGGCCCTCCCCCAGTGCGCCCCGACGGCCAGCACCAGTGTGTCATCCGCATAACACACCGTGCTGACGCCGTCGGGGAGGCCGGCCCGCAACACCGAGTCGTACGCGATGTTCCACAGGAGTGGCCCGAGGACCGACCCCTGCGGAACACCGCAGTACACCTCCCTCCGCATATCACCATCCCGGCCCGGATACTCGATCCACCTGCCGCGGAGATAATCCCCGACGACCGCCCTGAGACAAGGGGGGACTCGATGATATTCGAGTCCCCTCCTTATCTCTTCCCAGGGGAGGGTGTTAAAGGCATTGGCAATATCCAAGGATATTGCCAATGCCACCCCTCCCCGGGAGACGGCCGCCTCCGAGAGGGCCCTCACACGACCTATCGCGTCGATAGTCGATCGGCCCCCCCGGAAACCGAACTGGCAGTCGGCCAGACCGGGATCACCCCGCGACAGGTGCTCGACGAGGCGGGCAGCAATCACACGCTCGAAGAGCTTGCCCACCTCGTCGAGGAGACAAATGGGCCGGTATGCGGAGGGAGACTCCGCGGGCCGACCCTCCTTCCGGAGGAGGACCATCCTCGCCACCTTCCAACTGGGGGGGAATCGCCCGTCCCTCAGGCAGCGGTCGAACAACCGCCTGAGGTCGGCCCCAAGGACGCCCTGGGTCAAGACCCAAACCCGGCCGGGCACCCCATCCGGACCCGGGGCCGTGTTACGAACCCCGAGCCGTCTGATGGCCGCTGCCAGCTCCTCCTGCGTGACCCCCAGCTCGGCCGTCCACTCCACTGGGACAGCCGCCGCCGCCGGAGGACGCGGTCCCCTCTCCCCAATTGGGAAGAGTGTATTGACCACGTCCTCCAGCAGCCGGGGGTCAAGACCCTCGGTGACGGGGGGCGCCCACGGGCGGAGCTTATTCAGCACCACCTTATATGGGCGCCCCCATGGATCGTCATCAAGGGTCTGGAGGAGCTCCTTCCATGCCTGGGTCTTGGCCCGTTTGATGGCAACCTGCAGAGCAACCCGCGCCACGCGGTATGCTCCATACAGGTCATCAGCTGCCCTCGCTCGCGCCACGCCGTCGCCTGTACGTTGACGACGGCGCGCGCGGGTGTACTGGCGTCGGGCGCGGACAGTCGCGACTCGCAACTCCGCGATTGCGTCCGACCACCAGTACACCGCCCGGCGAGGAGAAGCCCGCCCGACCCGAGGCATCGCCGCGTCGCAAATACCCGCGACCAATGCTCCGAGCCGGGCGACCTCCTCCTCTATGCTCGGCAACTCGGCCGCTCCCTGCGGCCAAGTTGCAGCGAGGGCAGCTGCCATCAGGGCGTCCTTGTCCAGGCGCCGAAGCGCCCAGCGGCGTGGTGGGGTGCCACGCAGGCGGCCGTGTCGGGATGCACTCGCGGCGGCAGAGACCTCCATCCGGATGTACCGGTGATCGGAGAGTGTCTCTGCCCCCGCGACCACGTGCCAACCCGACACCATGCGCACGGCGTTGGGGGTCGCGAATCCAACATCCACGATGGACCCCCCATATCGCCGCACGCATGTGTGCTCCGACCCCCGGTTCAATACCCGGAGGTCGAGCCCCGCCGCCCAATCGCCCAGGATCCCGCCGCGAACGGAGGTCCTGGGGGATCCCCAAGCCACCGACTTGGCATTAAAATCCCCCAGGACCAGCACCGGCCGGGCCGCGTAGCGCTGCACGCATGCCGCGACCTCGGCCAAGTACAGCTCGAACGCAGCGTGACCGCTACGGGGCGAAATGTAGCACCCCACCACAGCGACTCCCCCCCAGTCCACGGCGACGAATCCCCGACCGCGCTCCAACAAGGAGAACGGTGGGGACCCGTCGCCCCCTCCCCATACCGTCGCCACCAAGCCGTCCGCGTCGCCCACCCAATGAGGGTGATCAGGGACGCGGTACGGCTCGGCGGCGACCGCCAGGCCAACCCCCCACTCCGCGAGGACTTGGGACATCAAGTCCTGTGCCGCGCGGCAGTGGTTGAGGTTGGCCTGGAGGAGGAGGCGGGGCGGCATTAATTAATGGCCGCGCCAGCCTCCTCCCGGCCGTCCGTCCCCGTAGCACCGTCCACCTCCATGGAGGACGATGCCACCGCCCTCGGCACCGGAGCCGGTGCAGCCCGCCTCTTCCTCTCCTTCCGGGAGGGGGGGGAGCACTTCTTGCTCCCCACCCTGTGATCGGCTGGCCTCCCCATGTCCGCACACAGCGGGCAGTGGGGGGCCGCCGAGCACTGGCTCGCACGGTGCTCTTTGGCACCGCAGCGGTAACACTGACCGCTGCGGTCCACCGGCGAGGTGCACCACTGCCTCACGTGCCCCAATTCGAGGCAGCGGTGACACTGGAGCGGGCGCGGCGCGAGGATTTCCACTCGCGCCGAAACCCACCCCACCATCACCCTCCCGGATTCCGCCACCTTACGGGCGGCGGAGAGGGGGCACCGGGCCCACACCGACCCGAGGCCGGAGGGCGACCTGCGGATCTCTCCGATCCGCAGGTCCTCCACAGGACAGTCCCCCGCCCTCGCAAGGGCACGGGACACATCCTGTGCGCTGACCGAGTCGTCCAGCCCACAAACGCGCATCTCCGTGCGCTTCGTGGGCCGGGCGACCCGGACACCTCGCTCGCCCAGCTGCTCCCGGAGCCTCTGGGCGAGACGATCCGCCTTCGCGCCGCCTTCTGCACCGGGGATCTCCAGCAAGAGACCCCCGGTCACGGCCCTCTTCGCCCTCACTGAGGCGATGCCCAGCTCTTCCAGGGAGATATTCTCCCTGGCGAGCCGCATCGCCTCCGCGAGGGTCAGGTCGCCCCCCTGCGCAACGGTCAGTGTCACCGCTGCCGTTTTTGGGGGACGACCTGGTCGTGCCTTCCCGACCTTCGCGGCCTTTACCTTGGCCGCCGGCGGCGGAGGCGGAGGCTGCGGTTGCGAGGCCTTCCTCGCCGCCCGCTTCGCCTTCCGCCCCACCACCTCACTCCACGCCACCCCCCCTTGGGAGGGTGCCGTGGAGGACGCGTCCACCGCGACCACGGGTACACCACCCCCCTTGGGGGTCGCAACCCGGGGCCCTGGTGCCGCAACGCTGGGCGGAGCCTTCACTCCGCCCTTCTTTGCCTTCCCCGACTGTACCGGAACAGGTCGGGGAGGCACCGCCTTCCTGCTGACCGCTCTTCCGGCGAGGAGCTCCTCCCGGAAGGCGGCCAGCTTGCCATCAATCATGTCCCCAATCCTCCTCAGAAGATCGTCTTCTGAGGAGAACGGGGACTTCTTCACGGGCGGAGTGCGGGTGGAGGGGCCCGCGGTGCCCCGCACCACTGCCGCCGCACTCCGCTTATTTACCTCCGCTGAGGGACGCGGCGGTGGAGGAGGAGGGAGGATGGGAGGGAGGGCCGCGCTGTTCCACAGCGCCTCTGCCCTCCTCCTCCCCTGTCGCTCCTCCTCCAACAGGAGCTGCAGACGGGCGTTCCGCCCTCTGAGTTCCCGCGCCGCCTCCCTCATCTCTTCCGCCGCGGCCTTCAGGGCCTCCGCGCCACCGCTTTTCTGCCCCTTAAAGGCGCAGGCAGCGGCGACTTTCTCCACCCGCCTCAGGGACGAGGAGATCCTCTCCGATATCTCCTCGGTCACCTCGTCCCTGAGGCAACTCAGCCTCACCGACGGGCTCATCGCCCCGCCCACCTCGACGACGGCCTGCCCCGCCCTCTTCCTCTTAGAGCCTATGAGGCTCCTGGTGGAGGAGAAGGACGAGACTGACGCAGTCTCGTCGTCCTCCTCCACCTTCCACGAAGCCGGGCCAGGCGCTGGAGGCGGCGCGAGCGCCGTCACTCCAGTCCCAACACCGCCTTCGTCCTCCCCCTCTGACTTACCCCGTCCCATCCCCGTTTTAATATTGAACTCCATAATATTCCCACGAGCAGGTCGGAAGAAAAGGTCCGCCCGGGCAGAGCCGCCTTACCCGGGTAAGCCTATATACTCCGGGGGTTCGGCAGGTTCCCCGGAGGTGGTCGCTTGGGATTGGGCCTTCTCCCCCAACCATGCATCCCATCACCGCGCACCATAGCTTAGGATTGGAGGGCGATTTTATAGAGTCGCCATGCTCGTGGCCCAGGCGGTTAAGCCAAGACCCCCGTTCCTCCTGCCGTCACGTACCATTCACAAAACCAATAGGGAATTGTGAATGGGTCGTTGTGACGACCAACAGGAGGCTTACGGTGTGTGTATGACTCGGGTACCCCGGGTTCGTTAAGCCCGTACTGCAGCTGAAAGGCTGGCAGCCCCTGAGGGAAAGTATGCGACAAATGCGAAAATATGAGCCTGATGATTGCAAATAGCAGAACTAACCTAGACGTGGCCGGCGTTATCATCTAAAACATTTATCACACCCAGGTTTAATTGACTGTTTCGGTGTGGTACCACATTACTACGTGATCCAAACCAGAAAAAACCCAGGATCTGACCAACAAGTATGCGAAAAATGCGAAAGTATCAGCCTGATGATTGCAAATACCAGAACTAACCCAGACATAACCGGCGTTATCATCTAAAATATTTATCACAACCAGGTTTAATTGACTGTTTCGGTGTGGCACCACATTACTACGACCTCCAAACCAGAAAAAAAAACCCTGGAACTGACCAACAAGTATGCGAAAAATGCGATAGTATGAGCCTGATGATTGCAAGTACCAGAACAAACCCAGACATAACCGACGTTATCATCTAAAATATTAATCACAACCAGGTTTAATTGACTGTATCGGTGTGGCACCACATTACTACGACATCCAAACCAGAAAATACCCAGGATATGACCTACAAGTATGCGAAAAATGCGAAAGTATGAGCCCGATGGTTGCAAATACCAGAACTAGCCCAGACATAACCGGCGTTATCATCTAAAATATTTATCACAACCAGGTTTAATTGACTGTTTCGGTGTGGCACCACGTTACTACGACTTCCAAACCAGAAAATACCCAGGATATGACCAACAAGTATGCGAAATATGCGAAAGTATGAGCCTGATGATTGCAGATACCAGAACTAACCCAGACATAACCGACGTTATCAACTAAAATATTAATCACAACCAGGTTTAATTGACTGTTTCGGTGTGGCACCACAATACTACGACATCCAAACCAGAAAAAACCCAGGATCTGACCAACAAGTATGCGAAAAATGCGAAAATATGAGCCTGATGATTGCAAATAGCAGAACTAACCTAGACGTAGCCGGCGTTATCATCTAAAATATTTATCACAACCAGGCTGAATTGACCGTTTCGGTGTGGTACCACATTCCTACGTGATCCAAACCGGAAAAACCCAGGATCTGACCAACAAGTATGCGAAAAATGCGAAAGTATGAGCCTGATGGTTGCAAATACCAGAACTAACCCAGACATAACCGGCGTTATCATCTAAAATATTTATCACAACCAGGTTTAATTGACTGTTTCGGTGTGGCACCACATTACTACGACATCCAAACCAGAAAAACCCAGGATCTGGCCAACAAGTTTGCGAAAACTGCGAAAGAATGAGCCCGATGATTGCAAATACCAGAACTAACCCAGACATAACCGGCGTTATCATCTAAAATATTTATCACAACCAGGTTTAATTGACTGTTTCGGTGTGGCACAACGTTACTACGTGATCCAAACCGGAAAAACCCAGGATCTGACCAACAAGTATGCGAAAAATGCGAAAGTATGAGCCTGTTGATTGCAAATACCAGAACTAACCCAGACATAACCGGCGTTATCATCTAAAATATTTATCACAACAAGCTTTTACTGACTGTTTCGGTGTGGTACCACGTTACTACGTGATCCAAATCAGAAAAAACCCAGGATCTGACCAACAAGTATGCGAAATATGCGAAAGTATGAGCCTGATGATTGCAAATACCAGAACTAACCCAGACATAACCGGCGTTATCATCTAAAATATTTATCACAACCAGGTTTAATTGACTGTTTCGGTGTGGCACCACATTACTACGACATCCAAACCAGAAAATACCCAGGATATGACCAACAAGTATGCGAAATATGCGAAAGTATGAGCCTGATGATTGCAAATACCAGAACTAACCCAGACATAACCGGCGTTATCATCTAAAATATTTATCACAACCAGGTTTAATTGACTGTATCGGTGTGGCACCACATTACTACGACATCCAAACCAGAAAATACCCAGGATCTGACCAACAAGTATGCGAAAAATGCGAAAGTATGAGCCTGATGGTTGCAAATACCGGAACTAACCCAGACATAACCGGCGTTATCATCTAAAATATTTATCACAACCAGGTTTAATTGACTGTTTCGGTGTGGCACCACATTACTACGACATCCAAACCAGAAAAACCCAGGATCTGACCAACAAGTTTGCGAAAACTGCGAAAGAATGAGCCTGATGATTGCAAATACCAGAACTAACCCAGACATAACCGGCGTTATCATCTAAAATATTTATCACAACCAGGTTTAATTGACTGTTTCGGTGTGGCACCACGTGACTACGGCATCCAAACCAGAAAATACCGAGGATATGACCAACAAGTATGCGAAAAATGCGAAAGTATGAGCCTGATGGTTGCAAATACCAGAACTAACCCAGACATAACCGGCGTTATCATCTAAAATATTTATCACAACAAGCTTTTATTGACTGTTTCGGTGTGGTACCACATTACTACGTGATCCAAATCAGAAAAAACCCAGGATCTGACCAACAACTATGCGAAAAATGCGAAACTATGAGCCTGATGATTGCAAATACCAGATCTAACCCAAAAATAACCGGCGTTATCATCTAAAATATTAATCACAACCAGGTTTAATTGACTGTTTCGGTGTGGCACCACGTTACTACGACATCCAAACCAGAAAATACCCAGGATATGACGAACAAGTATGCGAAATATGCGAAAGTATGAGCCTGATGATTGCAGATACCAGAACTAACCCAGACATAACCGGCGTTATCATCTAAAATATTTATCACAACCAGGTTCAATTGACTGTTTCGGTGTGGCACCACATTACTACGTCATCCAAGCCAGAAAAACCCAGGATCTGACCAACAAGTATGCGACAAATGCGAAAATATGAGCCTGATGATTGCAAATAGCAGAACTAACCTAGACGTGGCCGGCGTTATCATCTAAAACATTTATCACACCCAGGTTTAATTGACTGTTTCGGTGTGGTACCACATTACTACGTGATCCAAACCAGAAAAAACCCAGGATCTGACCAACAAGTATGCGAAAAATGCGAAAGTATCAGCCTGATGATTGCAAATACCAGAACTAACCCAGACATAACCGGCGTTATCATCTAAAATATTTATCACAACCAGGTTTAATTGACTGTTTCGGTGTGGCACCACATTACTACGACCTCCAAACCAGAAAAAACCCTGGAACTGACCAACAAGTATGCGAAAAATGCGATAGTATGAGCCTGATGATTGCAAGTACCAGAACAAACCCAGACATAACCGACGTTATCATCTAAAATATTAATCACAACCAGGTTTAATTGACTGTATCGGTGTGGCACCACATTACTACGACATCCAAACCAGAAAATACCCAGGATATGACCTACAAGTATGCGAAAAATGCGAAAGTATGAGCCCGATGGTTGCAAATACCAGAACTAGCCCAGACATAACCGGCGTTATCATCTAAAATATTTATCACAACCAGGTTTAATTGACTGTTTCGGTGTGGCACCACGTTACTACGACTTCCAAACCAGAAAATACCCAGGATATGACCAACAAGTATGCGAAATATGCGAAAGTATGAGCCTGATGATTGCAGATACCAGAACTAACCCAGACATAACCGACGTTATCAACTAAAATATTAATCACAACCAGGTTTAATTGACTGTTTCGGTGTGGCACCACAATACTACGACATCCAAACCAGAAAAAACCCAGGATCTGACCAACAAGTATGCGAAAAATGCGAAAATATGAGCCTGATGATTGCAAATAGCAGAACTAACCTAGACGTAGCCGGCGTTATCATCTAAAATATTTATCACAACCAGGCTGAATTGACCGTTTCGGTGTGGTACCACATTCCTACGTGATCCAAACCGGAAAAACCCAGGATCTGACCAACAAGTATGCGAAAAATGCGAAAGTATGAGCCTGATGGTTGCAAATACCAGAACTAACCCAGACATAACCGGCGTTATCATCTAAAATATTTATCACAACCAGGTTTAATTGACTGTTTCGGTGTGGCACCACATTACTACGACATCCAAACCAGAAAAACCCAGGATCTGGCCAACAAGTTTGCGAAAACTGCGAAAGAATGAGCCTGATGATTGCAAATACCAGAACTAACCCAGACATAACCGGCGTTATCATCTAAAATATTTATCACAACCAGGTTTAATTGACTGTTTCGGTGTGGCACAACGTTACTACGTGATCCAAACCGGAGAAACCCAGGATTTGACCAACAAGTATGCGAAAAATGCGAAAGTATGAGCCTGTTGATTGCAAATACCAGAACTAACCCAGACATAACCGGCGTTATCATCTAAAATATTTATCACAACCAGCTTTTACTGACTGTTTCGGTGTGGTACCACGTTACTACGTGATCCAAATCAGAAAAAACCCAGGATCTGACCAACAAGTATGCGAAATATGCGAAAGTATGAGCCTGATGATTGCAAATACCAGAACTAACCCAGACATAACCGGCGTTATCATCTAAAATATTTATCACAACCAGGTTTAATTGACTGTTTCGGTGTGGCACCACATTACTACGACATCCAAACCAGAAAATACCCAGGATATGACCAACAAGTATGCGAAATATGCGAAAGTATGAGCCTGATGATTGCAAATACCAGAACTAACCCAGACATAACCGGCGTTATCATCTAAAATATTTATCACAACCAGGCTGAATTGACCGTTTCGGTGTGGTACCACATTCCTACGTGATCCAAACCGGAAAAACCCAGGATCTGACCAACAAGTATGCGAAAAATGCGAAAGTATGAGCCTGATGGTTGCAAATACCGGAACTAACCCAGACATAACCGGCGTTATCATCTAAAATATTTATCACAACCAGGTTTAATTGACTGTTTCGGTGTGGCACCACATTACTACGACATCCAAACCAGAAAAACCCAGGATCTGACCAACAAGTTTGCGAAAACTGCGAAAGAATGAGCCTGATGATTGCAAATACCAGAACTAACCCAGACATAACCGGCGTTATCATCTAAAATATTTATCACAACCAGGTTTAATTGACTGTTTCGGTGTGGCACCACGTGACTACGGCATCCAAACCAGAAAATACCGAGGATATGACCAACAAGTATGCGAAAAATGCGATAGTATGAGCCTGATGGTTGCAAGTACCAGAACTAACCCAGACATAACCGACGTTATCATCTAAAATATTTATCACAACCAGGTTTAATTGACTGTTTCGGTATGGCACCACATTAGTACGACATCCAAACCAGAAAATACCCAGGATATGACCAACAAGTATGCGAAAAATGCGAAAATATGAGCCTGATGATTGCAAATACCAGAACTAGCCCAGACATAACCGGCGTTATCATCTAAAATATTTATCACAACCAGGTTTAATTGACTGTTTCGGTGTGGCACCACGTTGCTACGACATCCGAACCAGAAAATACCCAGGATATGACCAACAAGTATGCGAAATATGCGAAAGTATGAGCCTGATGATTGCAAATACCAGAACTAACCCAGACATAACCGGCGTTATCATCTAAAATATTTATCACAACCAGGTTTAATTGACTGTTTCTGTGTGGCACCACATTACTACGACATCCAAACCAGAAAATACCCAGGATATGACCAACAAGTATGCGAAAAATGCGAAAATATGAGCCTGATGTTTGCAAATACCAGAACTAACCCAGACATAACCGGCGTTATCATCTAAAATGTTTATCACAACCAGGTTCAATTGACTGTTTCGGTGTGGCACCACATTACTACGATGTCCAAACCAGAAAAAACCCTGGAACTGACCAACAAGTATGCGAAAAATGCGATAGTATGAGCCTGATGGTTGCAAGTACCAGAACTAACCCAGACATAACCGACGTTATCATCTAAAATATTTATCACAACCAGGTTTAATTGACTGTTTCTGTGTGGCACCACATTACTAGGACATCCAAACCAGAAAATACCCAGGATATGACCAACAAGTATGCGAAAAATGCGAAAATATGAGCCTGATGTTAGCAAATACCAGAACTAACCCAGACATAACCGGCGTTATCATCTAAAATATTTATTACAACAAGCTTTTACTGACTGTTTCGGTGTGGTACCACATTACTACGTGATCCAAATCAGAAAAAACCCAGGATCTGACCAACAAGTATGCGAAATATGCGAAAGTAAGAGACTGATGATTGCAAATACCAAAACTAACCCAAAAATAACCGGCGTTATCATCTAAAATATTTATCACGACCTGGTTTAATTGACTGTATCGGTGTGGCACCACGTTACTACGACATCCAAACCAGAAAATACCCAGGATATGACCAACAAGTATGCGAAATATGCGAAAGTATGAGCCTGATGATTGCAAGTACCAGAACTAACCCAGACATAACCTGCGTTATCACCTAAAATATTTATCACAACCAGGTTTAATTGACTGTTTCGGTGTGGTACCACATTCCTACGTGATCCAAACCGGATAAACCCAGGATCTGACCAACAAGTATGCGAAAAATGCGAAAGTATGAGCCTGTTGATTGCAAATACCAGAACTAACCCAGACGTAGCCGGCGTTATCATCTAAAATATTTATCACAACCAGGTTTAATTGACTGTTTCGGTGTGGTACCACATTACTACGTGATCCAAACCAGAAAAAACCCAGGATCTGACCAACAAGTATGCGAAGAATGCGGAAGTATGAGCCTGATGATTGCAAATACCAGAACTAACCCAAAAATAGCCGGCGATATCATCTAAAATATTTATTACAACCAGGTTTAATTGACTGTTTCGGTGTGGCACCACATTACTACGACATCCAAACCAGAAAAAACTCTGGAACTGACCAACAAGTATGCGAAAAATGCGATAGTATGAGCCTGATGATTGCAAGTACCAGAACTAACCCAGACATAACCGGCGTTATCATCTAAAATATTTATCACAACCAGGTTTAATTGACTGTTTCGGTGTGGTACCACATTACTACGTGATCCAAACCAGAAAAACCCAGGATCAGACCAACAAGTTTGCGAAAAATGCGAAAGTATGAGCCTGATGATTGCAGATACCAGAACTAACCCAGACATAACCGGCGTTATCATCTAAAATATTTATCACAACCAGGTTTAATTGACTGTATCGGTGTGGCACCACGTTACTACGACATCCAAACCAGAAAATACCCAGGATATGACCAACAAGTATGCGAAATATGCGAAAGTATGAGCCTGATGATTGCAAGTACCAGAACTAACCCAGACATAACCTGCGTTATCACCTAAAATATTTATCACAACCAGGTTTAATTGACCGTTTCGGTGTGGTACCACATTCCTACGTGATACAAACCGGAAAAACCCAGGATCTGACCAACAAGTATGCGAAAAATGCGAAAGTATGAGCCTGTTGATTGCAAATACCAGAACTAACCCAGACGTAGCCGGCGTTATCATCTAAAATATTTATCACAACCAGGTTTAATTGACTGTTTCGGTGTGGTACCACATTACTACGTGATCCAAACCAGAAAAAACCCAGGATCTGACCAACAAGTATACGAAGAATGCGGAAGTATGAGCCTGATGATTGCAAATACCAGAACTAACCCAAAAATAACCGTCGTTATCATCTAAAATATTTATCACAACCAGGTTTAATTGACTGTTTCGGTGTGGCACCACATTACTACGACATCCAAACCAGAAAAAACTCTGGAACTGACCAACAAGTATGCGAAAAATGCGATAGTATGAGCCTGATGATTGCAAGTAACAGAACTAACCCAGACATAACCGGCGTTATCATCTAAAATATTTATCACAACCAGGTTTAATTGACTGTTTCGGTGTGGCACCACATTACTACGACATCCAAACCAGAAAATACCCAGGATATGACCAACAAGTATGCGAAATATGCGAAAGTATGAGCCTGATCTGGCACAGGTATTTTCCGGGCATGGCAGCTTCGGAAGATACCTGTGCCGGATAGGGAAGGAGCCGACGGCGCGTTGCTGCCACTGCGACGCTGAGCAGGACACGGCGGATCATACCCTGGAGGTATGCCCCGCGTGGGAGGGGGAGCGCCGTGTCCTGGTCGGCGTCGTCGGGCGGGATGTCTCGCTGCCGGGCGTGGTGCGCGCCATGCTCGGCAGCGAGGAGAAGTGGAGGGCCGTGGCCTCCTTCTGCGAGAACGTAATGTTGCAGAAGGAGGCCGCGGGGAGGGAGCGCGAGCTTCAGCGGCGCGCTGAAGCTCGCGCTCGTGCGGTGGCCCGAGGTCGTCGCCCGGTCGCGAGGCGTCGCGGGCGGCCGCCTCGGCGTGGCGGATGACCTAGGCTGGGAGGGGGGTCCTGAGGGGACCCTCCTCCCGCCAGGCGGCGCCGGGTCGGACCGGTTGGGGGTAGGAGTGCCTCCCCCTACCGGTCCGACGCAAGGGGAGGCACCCTCGGCGGTCTGGTGCGGCCATGAACGCCCGGCCGCCGAGGGGTGGAAACGGGGTCGCGGGCGGTTGCGAGTTGGGGCTCGCAGCCGCCACTAAACGCGGCCCCGGGACGGATAGCGGCGGGATGGAGTGGCCCCGTCCCGCCGCTATGAGGCAGTGTGTCTACTGGGGGGACCGATTGTCCCCCCGGGGGATGGGCGCGAAAGCGCGGGCACGGGGAGGATACCGGAAGAATGCTTCGAGCGATTCCCGGTATCCTCCCAAAGCGTGCCGAAGGGTCACCGTGGGGTTTTTAGTGGGTAGGTCCCGCGCCTGTCGTTGTACGGGCGCGGGGAATCCCACACACCCCTCCCACCTCTCCCCAAGGAGGTGGGAGGGAGTCTTTCGAAGATTTTCCCCACGACAAAAAAAAAAAAAAAAAAAAAAAAAAAAGTCTGGCACGCTTGGAGAGGACACTCGATGCTCTCCAACACCGTCGAGTCGTGATAGCCGCGGACGTCAATGCCAAATCCCACCTTTGGGGGGGAGAAAGCGTTCGACCGGACACGCGAGGCGAGAAACTCGAAGAGTTTATCGCATTACACGACTTGACGATTTTGAACGAGGCTGGGAGTATTCCTACATACTCCAGCCCTGCCGGTGAGTCATGGATCGATGTCACATTATCGACTCCAGACATGGCGACAATTGTGCGAAACTGGACGGTTCACGAGGATTGGACCTCCAGTGACCACCGACTTATTGATTTTGTCTTGCAGTTCACGGACGTGAATGAGAATCGAAGCCCACAGCCTCGATTCCGCACGTTGCATGCGAACTGGGAGCGATTTGATCAAGTTCTACTTGAGGGCGCGAGGCAATTACCCCTCGGCACTGGTTGCCGCAGGGAAGTCGAACACCTAGCACAAGAGGTCGAGAAATCGATCATCGATGCGTGCAATGCCTCAATGCGCCCCAAGAAGTGGCATTCAAAGTCCGTCCCATGGTGGACGGAAAATTTGACGAGAATGAAAGCGCGAGTCTATCGACTTAGACGAGCCTTTCAGCGCGAGAGGAACTCGGAGGAGAGAGCGGTAAAGCAGGCTAAGTATCGAACATCTAGACTCGCCTACATAGCCGCAGTGCGCGCTGCGAAAGCACAAAGCTGGCAGAACTTTGTGACGGAGCAGGGGAATAAAGAGCCATGGGGACTTGTTTACAAGATCGCCCAAAAGAAACTCTGTGTTGAGACTGCGGTCTCAAACATTCGAATGCCGGAAGGATATACGACTGACTGGGAATCGACTGCCTCACAGCTCCTACAGGCGCTAATCCCGGACGACTCGTCCACGGATGAAACGCCGGAGCAAGCAAACACCAGAGCTGATGCTGCAACCGATCCGCCGACTGAAGACTGTCCAGTCTTCACGAGGAATGAGCTCGGAACTGCAGTATCACGCTTAAAGCGAGGCAAATGCCCTGGGCTGGACCGTATAGAGGCCGAAGTAGTTAAATGTGCTTATGGATCCATCCATAGTGCTCTACTAAGACTCTACAACGGGTGTCTAGCACACGGGGTCTTCCCCGTTAGGTGGAAAATCGGCTCGATCAGAGCAATCTTGAAAGGGCCCGATAAACCACCAACGGACGTCAAGTCGTATAGACCGATGTGCCTACTTTCCATCCTAGGCAAAGTATTAGAGAGACTAATGCTTAACCGAATGAGTAACATATTCCTAAACCCAGAACATAGTTCCGATCGGCAATATGGATTCAGGCCTGGACGATCCACGGAAGACGCCGTGGTGAAGCTCAGGGAATTGATATCCCAGCGAGAGGAACGATATGTGATGGGTCTCTCCTTCGACATCGCCGGAGCTTTTGATAATGTTTGGTGGCCAAGCATACTTCAGAAGCTGAAACGCCGGGGATGTCCCCGAAATCTTTATCGACTCATGGTCGACTACTTCGCTGACCGTATGGTTACAATAGTTTCCAAACACGGTAATGTGCATAAGCAAGTCACCAAGGGCTGCCCACAGGGGTCGATTCTCGGTCCGAGCTGTTGGAACCTAGTCTTTGACGAAGTTCTGCAGCTTCTATCAAACGAACACCTGGCTTGCGAGCCAATAGCCTACGTTGACGACTTACTCGTGGTATTCTACGGAAACTCGAGGAATCAGTTGCAGCAAAGAGGGCAAAGAGTCGCGGATACAATTTCTGAGTGGTGCGCCACGCAGAAACTTACACTATCTGCGACTAAGACCGAGATGATTCTCTTGAAAGGAAATCTGGATAGAGAACGACCTCCTGCGATAAAGATAAACGGGAGAAGTGTGGCACTCAAGCAAACCATAAGGTACTTGGGTGTTCACATCGATGCGCGAATGGGAGTAAGATCCCACGTCGAATACTTGAATGCCAAAGTCATGCGAACGTTTTATACGCTAGCAAGACTTGCTCGATCAAACTGGGGATTGGGACACAGAACCATGCGTACTTTGTACAAAGGTCTCTTCGTCCCGATCACGACATACGCCGCCGCCGGATGGGTAGACATGCTCACCTCTGTGACAAGAACTAAACTTGCCAGGGCGCAGAGACATGTTTTGCTCGCCGTCACCAAGGCCTATCGCACGGTATCTACCGACGCGATCACAGTGATCGCCGGGACGATGCCGATAGACTTGGTGTTAGTGGAGCGTGCGTGTGCATACCGGATAAGAAGACAAATCAATATCGAAGTTGGAAATTGTCGAATAAGTCGAGCCGATTTGGCGGTTGGAGAAGTAACCGCTGCTCAGGCGAAAGCCTTGGTGCGAGCGGAACTTCTCAATATGTGGCAAACGAGATGGTCGTCATCGGAGAAAGGTAGGGTCACCTTCCGCTACTTCTCTGATGTATCTGACCGTCTCGATGCAAGCTGGGTGATCTTGGATCACTACGTAGTACAATTCCTAAGCGGGCACGGAGATTTCCGAGCCAAGCTCAAGGAATTTGCTCTAGTACCGCACGAGAATTGCGACTGTGGCCAAGTGGAGACACCAAACCACGTCCTATTCGAGTGCCGGAGGTACCGAGACGCGCGAGAACTCCTGACACAAGCGGCTGAAGAAACTGGCCATCCGTGGCCTGTGACCGAAGTCGATCTTGTAACACAAGACCTATACAGGGAGTTCCGGACATATACGCGCTCGGTACTACTTACGAAAGCAGGGCGAAACCAAAATCGCCATTGAACGCATTACGCTACGTAACAGAATGAGAGAAGTCTGCGGATTCTCTCTAAGAACCATGCTTGAAAATGTACTCGAACGGATGCTAGGTCATGTGCTTCGGCAATGACCTCCTCGGGCCGGGATACAAGCCCCGCTTGCTTCGGCAAGCGTTCCTGGATTGGGTTGGACTCGAGGTGGTAGCAGGTTTCGACGTCGTTAGCCTCCAGAACGCATAACGACGCGTGAAAAGTAGATGCCCGAACAACAGGCAAAATGTAGTTGCTGGTATGGACCTTCGGTCTGAGGTACAGCATAGTCCCCAAGTGGCAATCGCGCTTGGACAGAATAACGACTACACACTACATGTCTCAGGGCAGTCGTCGGGGATTATCTCCGCGGCAGGTGGATCCAGTATCCGGGCCGGGATGGCGATATGCGGGGGGAGGTGTACTGCGGGGTTCCGCAGGGGTCGGTCCTCGGGCCACTCCTGTGAAACATCGCGTACGACGCGGTGTTGCGGGCCGACCTCCCCGACGGCGTCAGTGCGGTGTGTTACGCAGATGACACACTGGTGCTGGCCGTCGGGGCTCAGTGGGGGAGGGCCAAGAGCCTCGCCGAGGAGGGGGCGCAATGCGTCGTCGACCGGATCAGGGGGATGGGGATGACGGTGGCGGGCCATAAGACCGAGGTGATAGCGTTCCATTCACCTCGGCAGGATCCGCCACCCCCTTTGATCCGGGTGGGTGGGGCTGATATCGAGGTGAAGCCCCGGATGAGGTATCTGGGACTGATCCTCGATAGCCACTGGCGCTTCGAGGAGCATTTCCGCTGCCTGGTTCCCCGGTTGGAGAGGATGGTCTCGGCTTTAGGCCGGATCCTCCCCAACCTGCGGGGCCCGGCTGGACGAGTTCGCCGCCTCTATGTGGCAATGGTTCAGTCGGTAGCCCTATACGGGGCCCCCGTCTGGGCGGACGACCTGGCGGCCTCCCGGCGCAGCATGACGATGCTGCGTCGGGTGCAGAGGCGGATGGCGCTGAGGGTCGTCCGCGGCTACCGGACCGTGTCGCATGAGGCGGCGACGGTTCTTGCGGGGATGCCGCCCATGGATCTCCTCGCGCGGTCGCACGCGATGATGTATCGTCATCGTGTCGATCGTCGTGCGGGAGTGGGGGCGGTGCCGGGAGAGCAGGAACCTGCTTGGGGCGATTTGAAGCGCCAGGTCCGGCAGTTCGTGGTGCTCGCGTGATAGGAGCGGTTGGCCCTGCCAACCACGGGGCACCGGACAGTCGGGGCTGTTCGGCCACTCCTGAGAGAGTGGCTGGACAGAGGCCATGCAAGCCTCACTTACCGGATGGCACAGGTATTTTCCGGGCATGGCAGCATCGGAAGGTACCTGTGCCGGATAGGGAAGGAGCCGACGGCGCGTTGCTGCCATTGTGACGCCGAGCAGGACACGGCTGATCATACCCGCTAGGTATGCCCAGCATGGGAGGGGGAGCGCCGTGTCCTGGTCGGTGTCATAGGGCGGGAAGTCTCGCTGCCGGGTGTGGTGCGCGCCATGCTCGGCAGCGAGAGGAAGTGGAGGGCCGTGGCCTCCTTCTGCGAGACCGTAATGCTGCAGAAGGAGGCCGCGGGAAGCGAGCGCGAGCTTCAGCGGCGCGAGGGCGTCGCGGGCGGCCGCCTTTGCGTGGCGGATGACCCTGGCTGGGAGGGGGGCCCTAAGGGGAGCCTCCTCCCGCCAGGCGGCGAAGGGTCGGACCGGGTGGGTCCGGCCTACGGGCAGGCACCCTCGGTGGCCTGGAGCGGCCATGAGCTCCCGGCCGCCGAGCGGTAGAAACGGGGTCGCAGGCGGTTCCGAGTTGGGGCTAGCAGCCGCAACAAAACGCGGCCCCGGGACGGATGGCGGCGGGATAGAGTGGCCTCGTCCTGCCGCCATGAGACAGAGTGTCAACCGGGGGGACCGTTTGTCCCCCCCGGGGATGGGCGCAATGCGCGGGCACGGGGAGGATACCGGAAGAATGCTTCGAGCGACTCCCGGTATCCTCCCAAATCGTGCGGAAGGGTCACCGTGGGGTTTTAAGTGGGTAGGTCCCGCGCCCGTAGAATGACGGGCGCGGGGAATCCCACACACCCCTCCCGCCTCTCCCCGACGAGGTGGGAGGGAGTCTTTCGAAGATTTTCCCACAACAAAAAAAAAAAAAAAAAAAAAGTATGAGGCAGATGATTGCAAATACCAGACATAACCCAGACCTAACCGGTGGTATCCTCTAAAATATTGATCGAATCCAGGTTTAACTCACTGTTTCATTCTGGTACCACATTACTACGTGATCCAAACGAGAAAAAGCACAGGATCTGGCCAACAGGTATGCGAAAAATTCGAAAGTGTGTGCCAGATGCGAGCATAACCGAGAACTAAACGGGAGCCAACCGGTGCTATCCTCCAAAATATTGCTCGAAACAAGGTTTAGTGGACTGTTTCAGTGTGGTACCACATTACTACGTGTTCCAAACCAGGAAAAACCGAGGATCTGGCTAACGAATATGCGAAAAATCCGAAAGTATGAGCCAGATGATTGCAAATACCAGATCTAACACAGACCTAACCGGTGTTATCCTATAAAATATTAATCCGAAACAGGTTTACTTGACTATTTCAGTGTGGTACCACATTAATACGTGATCCTCACCAGAAAAAAAGCCAGGATCTGGCCATCAAGTTTGCGAAAAATGCGAAAGTATGAGCAAGATGTTTGCCAATACCAGACCTAACCCAGACCGAACCGGTGTTATCCCCTAAACTATTAATCGCGACCAGGTTTAATTGATGGTTTCAGTGTGGTACCACATTACTATGTGAACCTGACCAGAAAAAAACACAGTATCTGGCCAACAAGTGTGCGAAAAATGCGAAAGTACGAGCCAGATGAGGGCAAATTCCAGACCTACCCCAGACCACACCGGTGTTATCCTCTAAAATATTGATCGAATCCAGGTTTTATTGGCTATTTCAGTGTGGTACCACATCAATACGTGATCCTATCCAGAAGAAGACCTAGGATCTGGCCAACAAGTATGCGAAAAATGCGAAGGTATGAGGCAGATGATTGCAAATACCAGTTGTAACACTGACCCAACCGCTGTTATCCTCTAAAATATTGATCGAATCCAGGTTCAATTGACTATTTCAGTGTGGCGCCACATTAATACGTGATCCTAACCAGAAACAAACCCAGGATCTGGCCAACAAGAATGCGAAAAATGCAAAAGTATGAGGAAGATGATTGCAAATACCAGACATAATCCAGACCTAACCGGTGTTATCCTCTAAAATATTGATCGAATCCAGGATTAACTCACTGTTTCACTGTGGTATCACATTACTACGTGATCCAAACTAGCAAAAGCCCAGGATCTGGCCAACAGGTATGCGAAAAATTCGAAAGTATGTGCAAGATGCGGGCATAACCGAGAACTAAACAGGAGCCAACCAGTGCTATTCTCTAAAATATTGCTCGAAACCAGGTTTAGTGGACTGTTTCAGTGTGGTACCACATTACTACGTGTTCCAAACCAGGAAAAACCGAGGATCTGGCCAACGAGTATGCGAAAAATCCGAAAGAATGAGTCAGATGATTGCAAATACCATACCTAATCGGTGTTATCCTCTAGAATATTGATCGAATACAGGTTTAATTGACTGTTTCAGTGTGGTACCACATTAATACGTGTTCCTATCCAGTGAAAGACCCAGGATCTGACAAATAAGAAGGCGAAAAATGCGAAAGTATGAGCCAGATGATTGCCAATACCAGACCTAACCCAGACCTAACCGGTGTTATCACCTAAAATATTAATCGCGACCAGGTTTATTTGATGGTTTCGTTGTGGTACCGCGTTAGTACGTGATCCATACGAGAATAATCCCTGGATCTGGCCAACAAGTACGCGAAAAATGCGAAAGTACGAGCCAGATGATTGCAAGTACCAGAACTGACGCAGACATAACCAGCGTTATCCTCTAAAATACTAATCGGAACCAGTTTTAATTGCCTGTTTCAGTGTGGTACCACATTACTACGGGATCCAACCAGAAAAAACCCAGGATCTGGCCAACAAGTACGCGAAAAATGCAAAAGTACGAGCCAGATGAGGGCAAGTCCCAGACCTAACCGAGACATAACCGGCGTTATCCTCTAAAATATTAATCGCAACCAGGTTTAATTGATTGTTTCGGTGTGGTACCGCATTACTACCTGATCCAAAGCAGAAAAAGCCCTGGATCTGGCCAACAAGTATGCGAAAAATGCGAAAGTACGAGCCAGATGATTGCAAATACCAGAACTAACCCAGATGTAACCTGCGTTATCCTCTAAAATACTATTCGGAAACAGTTTTTATTGACTGTTTCAGTGTAGTACCACACTACTACGTTATCCAAACGAGAAATAGCCCAGGATCTGGCCAACAAGTATGCGAAAAATGCGAAAGTACGAGCCAGATGAGGGCAAATCCCAGACCTAACCGAAACATAACCGGCGTTATCCTCTAAGATATTATTCGCAACCAGGTTTAATTGACTGTTACGGTGTGGAACCTCATTACTACGGGATCCAAACCAGAAAAAGCCCTGAATCTGGCAAACAAGTATGCGAAAAACGCGTAAGTACGACCCAGATGAGGTCAAATCCCAGACCTAACCGAGACATAACCGGCGTTACCGACTAAAATATTAATCGCAACCAGGTTTAATTGACTGTTTCGATGTGGAACCTCATTACTACGGGATCCAAACCAGAAAAAACCCAGGATCTGGCCAACAAGTATGCGAAAAACGCGAAAGTACGAGCCAGATGAGGGCAAATCCCAGACCTAACCGAGACATAACCGGCGTTATCCTCTAAAATATTAATCGCAACCAGGCTTAATTATCTGTTTCGGTGTGGAACCACATTACTACGTGATCCAAACCAGAAAAAGCCCACGATCTGGCCAACAAGTATGCGAAAAATGGTTAAGTGCGAACCACATGAGGGCAAATACCAGAGCTAACCGAGACATAACCGGCGTTATCCTCTAAAATATTAATCGCAACCAGGTTTAATTGACCATTTCGGTGTGGTCCCACATTACTACTTGGTCCAAGCTAGAAAAAGGCCAGGATCTGGCCAACAAGTATGCGAAAAATGCGAAAGTACGAGCCAGATGAGGGCAAATCCCAGACCTAACCGAGACATAACCGGCGTTATCCTCTAAAATATTAATCGCAACCAGGTTTAATTGACTGTTTCGATGTGGAACCTCATTACTACGGGATCCAAACCAGAAAAAACCCAGGATCTGGCCAATAAGTATGCGAAAAATGCGAAAGTACGAGCCAGATGATTGCAAATACCAGAACTAACCCAGATGTAACCTGCGTTATCCTCTAAAATACTATTCGGAACCAGTTTTTATTGACTGTTTCAGTGTGGTACCACACTACTACGTTATCCAAACGAGAAATAGCCCAGGATCTGGCCAACAAGTATGCGAAAAACGCGAAAGTACGAGCCAGATGAGGGCAAATCCCAGACCTAACCGAGACATAACCGGCGTTATCCTCTATAATATTAATCGCAACCAGGTTTAATTGACTGTTTCGGTGTGGTACCACATTACTACGTGACCCAAACCAGAAAAAGCCCACGATCTGGCCAACAAGTATGCGAAAAATGGTTAAGTGCGAACCACATGAGGGCAAATACCAGAGCTAACCGAGACATAACCGGCGTTATCCTCTAAAATATTAATCGCAACCAGGTTTAATTGACTGTTTCGGTGTGGAACCTCATTACTACGCGATCCAAACCAGAAAAAACCCAGGATCTGGCCAACAAGTATGCGAAAAATGCGAAATTACGAACCAGATGAGGGCAAATCCCAGACCTAACCGAGACATAACCGGCGTTATCCTCTAAAATATTAATCGCAACCACACTTAATTATCTGTTTCGGTGTGGAACCACATTACTACGTGATCCAAACCAGATAAAACCCAGGATTTGGCCAACAAATATGCGAGAAATGCGAAAGTACGAGCCAGATGATTGCAAATACCAGAACTATCCCAGACATAACCGGCGTTATCCACTAAAATATTAATCGCAACCAGGTTTAATTGACTGTTTCGGTGTGGTACCGCAGTACTACCTGATCCAAAGCAGAAAAAGCCCTGGATCTGGCCAACAAGTATGCGAACAATGCGAAAGTACGAGCCAGATGATTGCAAATACCAGAACTAACCCAGACTTAACCTGCGTTATCCTCTAAAATACTATCCGGAACCAGTTTTTATTGACTGTTTCGGTGTGGTACCACATTACTAAGTGACACAAACCAGAAAATGCCCTGGATCTGGCCAACAAGTATGCGAAAAACGCGTAAGTACGACCCAGATGAGGTCAAATCCCAGACCTAACCCAGACATAACCGGCGTTACCGTCTAAAATATTAATCGCAACCAGGTTTAATTGACTGTTTCGATGTGGAACCTCATTACTACGGGATCCAAACCAGAAAAAACCCAGGATCTGGCCAACAAGTATGCGAAAAATGCGAAAATACGAGCCAGATGAGGGCAAATCCCAGACCTAACCGAGACATAACCGGCGTTATCCTCTAAAATATTAATCGCAACCAGGTTTAATTGACTGTTTCGGTGTGGTACCGCATTACTACCTGATCCAAAGCAGAAAAAGCCCTGGATCTGGCCAACAAGTATGCGAACAATGCGAAAGTACGAGCCAGATGATTGCAAATACCAGAACTAACCCAGACTTAACCTGCGTTATCCTCTAAAATACTATCCGGAACCAGTTTTTATTGACTGTTTCGGTGTGGTACCACATTACTACGTGACCCAAACCAGAAAAAGCCCTGGATCTGGCAAACAAGTATGCGAAAAACGCGTAAGTACGACCCAGATGAGGTCAAATCCCAGACCTAACCGAGTCATAACCGGCGTTACCGTCTAAAATATTAATCGCGACCAGGTTTAATTGACTGTTTCGAAGTGGAACCTCATTACTACGGGATCCAAACCAGAAAAAACCCAGGATCTGGCCAACAAGTATGCGAAAAATGCGAAAGTACGAGCCAGATGATTGCAAATACCAGAACTAACCCAGATGTAACCTGCGTTATCCTCTAAAATACTATTCGGAACCAGTTTTTATTGACTGTTTCAGTGTGGTACCACACTACTACGTTATCCAAACGAGAAATAGCCCAGGATCTGGCGAACAAGTATGCGAAAAACGCGAAAGTACGAGCCAGATGAGGGCAAATCCCAGACCTAACCGAGACATAACCGGCGTTATCCTCTATAATATTTATCGCAACCAGGTTTAATTGACTGTTTCGGTGTGGTACCACATTACTACGTGACCCAAACCAGAAAAAGCCCACGATCTGGCCAACAAGTATGCGAAAAATGCGAAATTACGAACCAGATGAGGGCAAATCCCAGACCTAACCGAGACATAACCGGCGTTATCCTCTAAAATATTAATCGCAACCACGCTTAATTATCTGTTTCGGTGTGGAACCACATTACTACGTGATCCAAACCAGATAAAACCCAGGATTTGGCCAACAAATATGCGAGAAATGCGAAAGTACGAGCCAGATGATTGCAAATACCAGAACTATCCCAGACATAACCGGCGTTATCCACTAAAATATTAATCGCAACCAGGTTTAATTGACTCTTTCGGTGTGGTACCGCAGTACTACCTGATCCAAAGCAGAAAAAGCCCTGGATCTGGCCAACAAGTATGCGAACAATGCGAAAGTACGAGCCAGATGATTGCAAATACCAGAACTAACCCAGACTTAACCTGCGTTATCCTCTAAAATACTATCCGGAACCAGTTTTTATTGACTGTTTCGGTGTGGTACCACATTACTACGTGACACAAACCAGAAAAAGCCCTGGATCTGGCCAACAAGTATGCGAAAAACGCGTAAGTACGACCCAGATGAGGTCAAATCCCAGACCTAACCCAGACATAACCGGCGTTACCGTCTAAAATATTAATCGCAACCAGGTTTAATTGACTGTTTCGATGTGGAACCTCATTACTACGGGATCCAAACCAGAAAAAACCCAGGATCTGGCCAACAAGTATGCGAAAAATGCGAAAATACGAGCCAGATGAGGGCAAATCCCAGACCTAACCGAGACATAACCGGCGTTATCCTCTAAAATATTAATCGCAACCAGGTTTAATTGACTGTTTCGGTGTGGTACCGCATTACTACCTGATCCAAAGCAGAAAAAGCCCTGGATCTGGCCAACAAGTATGCGAACAATGCGAAAGTACGAGCCAGATGATTGCAAATACCAGAACTAACCCAGACTTAACCTGCGTTATCCTCTAAAATACTATCCGGAACCAGTTTTTATTGACTGTTTCGGTGTGGTACCACATTACTACGTGACCCAAACCAGAAAAAGCCCTGGATCTGGCAAACAAGTATGCGAAAAACGCGTAAGTACGACCCAGATGAGGTCAAATCCCAGACCTAACCGAGACATAACCGGCGTTATCCTCTAAAATATTAATCGCAACCAGGTTTAATTGACTGTTTCGGTGTGGTACCGCATTACTACCTGATCCAAAGCAGAAAAAGCCCTGGATCTGGCCAACAAGTATGCGAACAATGCGAAAGTACGAGCCAGATGATTGCAAATACCAGAACTAACCCAGACTTAACCTGCGTTATCCTCTAAAATACTATCCGGAACCAGTTTTTATTGACTGTTTCGGTGTGGTACCACATTACTACGTGACCCAAACCAGAAAAAGCCCTGGATCTGGCAAACAAGTATGCGAAAAACGCGTAAGTACGACCCAGATGAGGTCAAATCCCAGACCTAACCGAGTCATAACCGGCGTTACCGTCTAAAATATTAATCGCAACCAGGTTTAATTGACTGTTTCGAAGTGGAACCTCATTACTACGGGATCCAAACCAGAAAAAACCCAGGATCTGGCCAACAAGTATGCGAAAAATGCGAAAGTACGAGCCAGATGATTGCAAATACCAGAACTAACCCAGATGTAACCTGCGTTATCCTCTAAAATACTATTCGGAACCAGTTTTTATTGACTGTTTCAGTGTGGTACCACACTACTACGTTATCCAAACGAGAAATAGCCCAGGATCTGGCGAACAAGTATGCGAAAAACGCGAAAGTACGAGCCAGATGAGGGCAAATCCCAGACCTAACCGAGACATAACCGGCGTTATCCTCTATAATATTTATCGCAACCAGGTTTAATTGACTGTTTCGGTGTGGTACCACATTACTACGTGACCCAAACCAGAAAAAGCCCACGATCTGGCCAACAAGTATGCGAAAAATGCGAAATTACGAACCAGATGAGGGCAAATCCCAGACCTAACCGAGACATAACCGGCGTTATCCTCTAAAATATTAATCGCAACCACGCTTAATTATCTGTTTCGGTGTGGAACCACATTACTACGTGATCCAAACCAGATAAAACCCAGGATTTGGCCAACAAATATGCGAGAAATGCGAAAGTACGAGCCAGATGATTGCAAATACCAGAACTATCCCAGACATAACCGGCGTTATCCACTAAAATATTAATCGCAACCAGGTTTAATTGACTCTTTCGGTGTGGTACCGCAGTACTACCTGATCCAAAGCAGAAAAAGCCCTGGATCTGGCCAACAAGTATGCGAACAATGCGAAAGTACGAGCCAGATGATTGCAAATACCAGAACTAACCCAGACTTAACCTGCGTTATCCTCTAAAATACTATCCGGAACCAGTTTTTATTGACTGTTTCGGTGTGGTACCACATTACTACGTGACACAAACCAGAAAAAGCCCTGGATCTGGCCAACAAGTATGCGAAAAACGCGTAAGTACGACCCAGATGAGGTCAAATCCCAGACCTAACCCAGACATAACCGGCGTTACCGTCTAAAATATTAATCGCAACCAGGTTTAATTGACTGTTTCGATGTGGAACCTCATTACTACGGGATCCAAACCAGAAAAAACCCAGGATCTGGCCAACAAGTATGCGAAAAATGCGAAAATACGAGCCAGATGAGGGCAAATCCCAGACCTAACCGAGACATAACCGGCGTTATCCTCTAAAATATTAATCGCAACCAGGTTTAATTGACTGTTTCGGTGTGGTACCGCATTACTACCTGATCCAAAGCAGAAAAAGCCCTGGATCTGGCCAACAAGTATGCGAACAATGCGAAAGTACGAGCCAGATGATTGCAAATACCAGAACTAACCCAGACTTAACCTGCGTTATCCTCTAAAATACTATCCGGAACCAGTTTTTATTGACTGTTTCGGTGTGGTACCACATTACTACGTGACCCAAACCAGAAAAAGCCCTGGATCTGGCAAACAAGTATGCGAAAAACGCGTAAGTACGACCCAGATGAGGTCAAATCCCAGACCTAACCGAGTCATAACCGGCGTTACCGTCTAAAATATTAATCGCAACCAGGTTTAATTGACTGTTTCGATGTGGAACCTCATTACTACGGGATCCAAACCAGAAAAAACCCAGGATCTGGCCAACAAGTATGCGAAAAATGCGAAAATACGAGCCAGATGAAGGCATATCACAGACCTACCCGAGACATAACCGGCGTTATCCTCTAAAATACTAATCGGAACCGGCTTTTATTGACTGCTTCCGTGTGGTACCACATTACTACGTGATCCAAACCAGAAAAAGCCCAGGATCTGTCCAACAAGTATGCGAGAAATACGAAAGTACGAGCCAGATGAGGGCAAGTCCCAGACCTAACCGAGACATAACCGGCGTTATCCTCTAAAATATTAATCGCAACCAGGTTTAATTGACTATTTCAGTGTGGTCCCACATTACTACCTGGTCCAAGCCAGAAAAAGGCCAGGATCTGGCCAACAAGTATGCGAAAAATGCGAAAGTACGAGCCAGATGAGGGCAAGTCCCAGACCTAACCGAGACATAACCGGCGTTATCCTCTAAAATATTAATCGCACCCAGGTTCAATTGACTGTTTCGGTGTGGAACCACATTATTACGTGATCCAAACCCGAAAAAACCCAGGATCTGGCCAACAAGTATGCGAAAAATGCGAAAGTACGAGCCAGATAAGGGCAAATACCAGACCTAATCCAGACATAACCGGCGTTATCCTCTAAAATATTAATCGCAACCAGGTTTAATTGACTGTTTCAGTGTGGTCCCACATTACTACTTGGTCCAAGCCAGAAAAAGGCCAGGATCTGGCAAACAAGTATGCGAAAAACGCGTAAGTACGACCCAGATGAGGTCAAATCCCAGACCTAACCGAGACGTAACCGGCGTTACCGTCTAAAATATTAATCGCAACCAGGTTTAATTGACTGTTTCGGTGTCGAACCTCATTACTACGCGATCCAAACCAGAAAAAGCACTGGATCTGGCCAACAAGTGTGCGAGAAACGCGTAAGTACGTGCCAGATGAGGGTAAATCCCAGACCTAACCAAGACATAGCCGGCGCTATCCTCTAAAATATTAATCGCAACCAGGTTTAATTGACTGTTTCAGTGTGGTCCCACAATACTACTTGGTCCAAGCCAGAAAAAGGTCAGGATCTGGCCAACAAGTATGCCAAAAATGCGAAAGTACGAGCCAGATGATTGCAAATACCAGAACTAACCCAGACGTAACCTGCGTTATCCTCTAAAATACTATTCGGAACCAGTTTTTATTGACAGTTTCAGTGTGTTACCACATTACTACGTGATCCAGGCGAGATATAGCCCAGGATCTGGCCAAGAAGTATGCGAAAAATGCGAAAGTACGAGCCAGATGAGGGCAAATCCCAAAACTAACCGAGACATAACCGGCGTTATCCTCTAAAATATTAATCGCAACCAGCTTTTATTGACTGTCCCAGTGTGGTACTACATTACTACGTGATCCAAACCAGAAAAAGGCCAGGATCTGGCAACAAGTATGCGAAAAATGCGAAAGTACGAGCCAGATGAGGGCAAATCCCAGACCTAACCGAGACATAACCGGCGTGATCCTCTAAAATATTAATCGCAACCAGGTTTAATTGACTGTTTCAGTGTGGTCCCACATTACTACTTGGTCCAAGCCAGAAAAAGGCCAGGATCTGGCCAACAAGTATGCGAAAAATGCGAAAGTACGTGCCAGATGAGGGCAAATCCCAGACCTAACCGAGACATAACCGGCGTTATCCTCTAAAGTATTAATCGCAACCAGGTTCAATTGACTGTTTCGGTGTGGAACCTCATTACTACGGGATCCATCCAGAAAAAACCCAGGATCTGGCCAACAAGTTTGCGAAAAACGCGAAAGTATGATCCAGATGATTGCAAATACCAGAACTAGCCCAGACAAAACCAGCGCTATCCTCTAAAATACTAATCGGAACCGGCTTTCATTGACTGTTTCCGTGTGGTACCACATTGCTACGTGATCCAAACCAGAAAAAGCCCAGGATCTGTCCAACAAGTATGCGAGAAATACGAAAGTACGAGCCAGATGAGGGCAAATCCCAGACCTAACCGAGACATATCGGCGTTACCCTCTAAAATATTAATCGCAACCAGGTTTAATTGACTGTTTCGGTGTGGTACCGCGTTACTACGTGATCCAAAGCAGAGAAAGCCCTGGATCTGGCCAACAAGTATGCGAAAAATGCGAAACTACGAGCCAGATGAGGGCAAATCCCAGACCTAACCGAGACATAACCGGCGTTATCCTCTAAAATATTAATCGCAACCAGGCTTAATTGTCTGTTTCAGTGTGGTACCACATTACTACGTGATCCAAACCAGAAAAAACCCAGGATCTGGCCAACAAATATGCGAGAAATGCGAAAGTACGAGCCAGATGATTGCAAATACCAGAACTATCCCAGACATAACCAGCGTACTCTTCTAAAAAATTATTCGGAACCAGCTTCTGTTGACTGTTTCAGTGTGGTACCACATTACTACGTGATCCAGACGAGATATAGCCCAGGATCTGGCCAACAAGTATGCGAAAAATGCGAAAGTACGAGCCAGATGAGGGCAAACCCCAGACCTAACCGTGACATAACCGGCGTTATCCTCTAAAATATTAATCGCAACCAGGTTTAATTGACTGTTTCGGTGTGGTACCGCATTACTACCTGATCCAAAGCAGAAATAGCCCTGGATCTGGCCAACAAGTGTGCGAACAATGCGAAAGTACGAGCCAGATGATTGCAAAAACCAGAACTAACCCAGACGTAACCTGCGTTATCCTCTAAAAAATTATTCGGAACCAGCTTCTGTTGACTGTTTCAGTGTGGTACCACATTACTACGTGACCCAAACCAGAAAAAGCCCTGGATCTGGCAAACAAGTATGCGAAAAATGCGAAAGTACGAGCCAGATGAGGGCAAATCCCAGACCTAACCGAGACATAACCGGCGTTATCCTCTAAAATATTAATCGCAACTAGGTTTAATTGACTGTTTCGGTGTGGTACCGCGTTACTACGTGATCCAAAGCAGAAAAAGCCTTGGATCTGGCCAACAAGTATGCGAAAAATGCGAAACTACGAGCCAGATGAGGGCAAGTCCCAGACCTAACCGAGACATAACCGGCGTTATCCTCTAAAATATTAATCGCAACCAGGTTTAATTGACCATTTCGGTGTGGTCCCACATTACTACTTGGTCCAAGCTAGAAAAAGACCAGGATCTGGCCAACAAGTATGCGAAAAATGCGAAAGTACGAGCCAGATGAGGGCAAATCCCAGACCTAACCGAGACATAACCGGCGTTATCCTCTAAAATATTAATCGCAACTAGGTTTAATTGACTGTTTCGGTGTGGTACCGCATTACTACCTGATCCAAAGCAGAAAAAGCCCTGGATCTGGCCAACAAGTATGCGAACAATACGAAAGTACGAGCCCGATGATTGCAAATACCAGAACTAACCCAGACTTAACCTGCATGATCCTCTAAAATACTATTCGGAACCAGTTTTTATTGACTGTTTCGGTGTGGTACCACATTACTACGTGACCCAAACCAGAAAAAGCCCAGGATCTGGCCAACAAGTATGCGAAAAATACGAAAGTGCGAACCACATAAGGGCAAATAACAGACCTAACCCAGACATAATCGGCGTTATCCTCTAAAATATTAATTGCACCCAGGTTTAATTGACTGTTTCGGTGTGGAACCACATTATTACGTGATCCAAACCCGAAAAAACCCAGGATCTGGCCAACAAGTATGCGAAAAACGCGAAGGTATGAGCCAGATGATTGCAAATACCAGAACTAACCCAGACATAACCAGCGTTATCATCTAAAATACTAATCGGAACCAGCTTTTATTGACTGTCTCAGTGTGGTACCACATTACTACGTGGTCCAAGCCAGAAGAAGGCCTGGATCTGGCCAACAAGTATGCGAGAAATGCGAAAGTACGAGCCAGATGAGGGCAAATCCTAGACCTAACCGAGACATAACCGGCGTTATCCTCTAAAATATTAATCGCAACCAGGTTTAGTTGTCTGTTTCTGTGCGGAACCTCATTACTACGGGATCCAAACCTGAAAAAACCCAGGATCTGGCCAACAAGTCTGCGAAAAATGCAAAAGTACGAGCCAGATGAGGGCAAATACCAGACCTAATCCAGACATAACCGGCGTTATCCTCTAAAATATTAATCGCAACCAGGTTTAATTGACTGTTTCGGTGTGGAACCTCATTACTACGGGATCCAAACCAGAAAAAGCCCTGGATCTGGCCAACAAGTGTGCGAAAAACGCGTAAGTACGTGCCAGATGAGGGTAAATCCCAGACCTAACCAAGACATAGCCGGCGTTATCCTCTAAAATATTAATCGCAACCAGGTTTAATTGACTGTTTCTGTGTGGTCCCACATTACTACATGGTCCAAGCCAGAAAAAGGTCAGGATCTGGCCAACAAGTATGCCAAAAATGCGAAAGTACGAGCCAGATGATTGAAAATACCAGAACTAACCCAGACGTAACCTGCGTTATCCTCTAAAATACTATTCGGAACCAGTTTTTATTGACAGTTTCAGTGTGTTACCACATTACTACGTGATCCAGGCGAGATATAGCCCAGGATCTGGCCAAGAAGTATGCGAAAAATGCGAAAGTACGAGCCAGATGAGGGCAAATCCCAAACCTAACCGAGACATAACCGGCGTTATCCTCTAAAATATTAATCGCAACCAGCTTTTATTGACTGTCCCAGTGTGGTACTACATTACTACGTGATCCAAACCAGAAAAAGGCCAGGATCTGGCAACAAGTATGCGAAAAATGCGAAAGTACGAGCCAGATGAGGGCAAATCCCAGACCTAACCGAGACATAACCGGCGTTATCCTCTAAAATATTAATCGCAACCAGGTTTAATTGACTGTTTCAGTGTGGTCCCACATTACTACTTGGTCCAAGCCAGAAAAAGGCCAGGATCTGGCCAACAGGTATGCGAAAAATGCGAAAGTACGAGCCAGATGAGGGCAAATCCCAGACCTAACCGAGACATAACCGGCGTTATCCTCTAAAATATTAATCGCAACCAGGTTTAATTGACAGTTTCGGTGTGGTCCCACATTACTACATGGTCCAAGCCAGAAAAAGGTCAGGATCTGGCCAACAAGTATGCCAAAAATGCGAAAGTACGAGCCAGATGATTGAAAATACCAGAACTATCCCAGACGTAACCTGCGTTATCCTCTAAAATACTATTCGGAACCAGTTTTTATTGACAGTTTCAGTGTGTTACCACATTACTACGTGATCCAGGCGAGATATAGCCCAGGATCTGGCCAAGAAGTATGCGAAAAATGCGAAAGTACGAGCCAGATGAGGGCAAATCCCAAACCTAACCGAGACATAACCGGCGTTATCCTCTAAAATATTAATCGCAACCAGCTTTTATTGACTGTCCCAGTGTGGTACTACATTACTACGTGATCCAAACCAGAAAAAGGCCAGGATCTGGCAACAAGTATGCGAAAAATGCGAAAGTACGAGCCAGATGAGGGCAAATCCCAGACCTAACCGAGACATAACCGGCGTTATCCTCTAAAATATTAATCGCAACCAGGTTTAATTGACTGTTTCAGTGTGGTCCCACATTACTACTTGGTCCAAGCCAGAAAAAGGCCAGGATCTGGCCAACAAGTATGCGAAAACTGCGAAAGTACGAGCCAGATGAGGGCAAATCCCAGACCTAACCGAGACATAACCGGCGTTATCCTCTAAAATATTAATCGCAACCAGGTTTAATTGACTGTTTCAGTGTGGTCCCACATTACTACTTGGTCCAAACCAGAAAAAGCCCTGGATCTGGCCAACAAGTGTGCGAAAAACGCGTAAGTACGTGCCAGATAAGGGTAAATCCCAGACCTAACCCAGACGTAACCAGCGTTATCCTCTAAAATACTATTCGGAACCAGTTTTTATTGACTGTTTCCGTGTGGTACCACATTACTACGTGATCCAAACCAGAAAAAGCCCAGGATCTGTCCAACAAGTATGCGAGAAATACGAAAGTACGAGCCAGATGAGGGCAAATCCCAGACCTAACCGAGACATAACCGGCGTTATCCTCTAAAATATTAATCGCAACCAGGTTTAATTGACTGTTTCGGCGTGGTACCGCGTTACTACGTGATCCAAAGCAGAAAAAGACTAGGATCTGGCCAACAAGTATGCGGAAAATGCGAAACTACGAGCCAGATGAGGGCAAGCCCCAGACCTAACCGAGACATAACCGGCGTTATCCTCTAAAATATTAATCGCAACCAGGTTTAATTGACCATTTCAGTGTGGTCCCACATTACTACTTGTTCCAAGCTAGAAAAAGGCCAGGATCTGGCCAACAAGTATGCGAAAAATGCAAAAGTACCAGCCAGATGAGGGCAAATCCCAGACCTAACCGAGACATAACCGGCGTTATCCTCTAAAATATTAATCGCAACCAGTTTTTATTGACTGTTTCGGTGTGGTACCACATTACTACGTGACCCAAACCAGAAAAAGCCCAGGATCTGGCCAACAAGTATGCGAAAAATGCGAAAGTGCGAACCACATGAGGGCAAATACCAGACCTAACCCAGACATAATCGGCGTTATCCTCTAAAATATTAATCGCACCCAGGTTTAATTGACTGTTTCGGTGTGGAACCACATTATTACGTGATCCAAACCCGAAAAAACCCAGGATCTGGCCAACAAGTATGCGAAAAACGCGAAGGTATGAGCCAGATGAGGGCAAGTCCCAGACCTAACCGAGACATAACCGGCGTTATCATCTAAAATACTAATCGGAACCAGCTTTTATTGACTGTTTCAGTGTGGTACCACATTACTACGTGGTCCAAGCCAGAAGAAGGCCTGGATCTGGCCAACAAGTATGCGAGAAATGCGAAAGTACGAGCCAGATGAGGGCAAATCCGAGACCTAACCGAGACATAACCGGCGTTATCCTCTAAAATATTAATCGCAACAAGGTTTAATTGACTGTTTCGGTGTGGAAACTCATTACTACGGGATCCAAACCAGAAAAAACCCAGGATCTGGCCAACAAGTATGCGAAAAATGCGAAAGTACGAGCCAGATGAGGGCAAATCCCAGATCTAACCGAGACATAACCGGCGTTATCCTCTAAAATATTAATCGCAACCAGGTTTAATTGACTGTTTCGGTGTGGAACCTCATTACTACGGGATCCAAACCAGAAAAAGCCCTGGATCTGGCCAACAAGTGTGCGAAAAACGCGTAAGTACGTGCCAGATGAGGGTAAATCCCAGACCTAACCAAGACATAGCCGGCGTTATCCTCTAAAATATTAATCGCAACCAGGTTTAATTGACTGTTTCAGTGTGGTCCCACATTACTACATGGTCCAAGCCAGAAAAAGGTCAGGATCTGGCCAACAAGTATGCCAAAAATGCGAAAGTACGAGCCAGATGATTGCAAATACCAGAACTAACCCAGACGTAACCTGCGTTATCCTCTAAAATACTATTCGGAACCAGTTTTTATTGACAGTTTCAGTGTGTTACCACATTACTACGTGATCCAGGCGAGACATAGCCCAGGATCTGGCCAAGAAGTATGCGAAAAATGCGAAAGTACGAGCCAGATGAGGGCAAATCCCAAACCTAACCGAGACATAACCGGCGTTATCCTCTAAAATATTAATCGCAACCAGCTTTTATTGATTGTCCCAGTGTGGTACTACATTACTACGTGATCCAAACCAGAAAAAGGCCAGGATCTGGCAACAAGTATGCGAAAAATGCGAAAGTACGAGCCAGATGAGGGCAAATCCCTGACCTAACCGAGACATAACCGGCGTTATCCTCTAAAATATTAAGCGCAACCAGGTTTAATTGACTGTTTCGGTGTGGTACCGCATTACTACCTGATCCAAAGCAGAAAAAGCCCTGGATCTGGCCAACAGGTATGCGAACAATGCGAAAGTACGGGCCAGATGATTGCAAATACCAGAACTAACCCAGACTCAACCTGCGTTATCCTCTAAAATATTAATCGTAACCAGGTTTAATTGACTGTTTCGGTGTGGAACCACATTACTACGTGATCCAAACCAGAAAACATCCAGGATCTGGCCAACAAGTATGCGAAAAAGGCGAAAGTATGAGCCAGATGATTGCAAATACCAGAACTAACCCAGACATAACCAGTGTTATCATCTAAAATACTAATCGGAACCAGCTTTTATTGACTGTTTCAGTGTGGTACCACATTACTACGTGGTCCAAGCCAGAAAAAGGCCTGGATCTGGCCAACAAGTATGCGAGAAATGCGAAAGTACGAGCCAGATGAGGGCAAATCCTAGACCTAACCGAGACATATCCGGCGTTATCCTCTAAAATATTAATCGCAACCAGTTTTAATTGACTGTTTCGGTGTGGAACCTGATTACTACCGGATCCAAACCAGAAAAAACCCCGGATCTGGCCAACAAGTATGCGAAAAATGCGAAAGTACGAGCCAGATGAGGGCGAATCCCAGACCTAACCGAGACATAACCGGCGTTATCCTCTAAAATATTAATCGCAACCAGGCTTAATTGTCTGTTTCAGTGTGGTACCACATTACTACGTGATGCAAACCAGAAAAAACCCAGGATCTGGCCAACAAATAAGCGAGAAATGCGAAAGTACGAGCCAGATGATTGCAAATACCAGAACTATCCCAGACATAACCAGCGTAATCCTCTAAAAAATTATTCGGAACCAGCTTCTGTTGACTGTTTCAGTGTGGTACCACATTACTACGTGATCCAGACGAGATATAGCCCAGGATCTGGCCAACAAGTATGCGAAAAATGCGAAAGTACGAGCCAGATGAGGGCAAATCCCAGACCTAGCCGAGACATAACCGGCGTTATCCTCTAAAATATTAATCGCAACCAGGTTTAATTGACTGTTTCGGTGTGGTACCGCATTACTACCTGTTCCAAAGCAGAAAAAGCCCTGGATCTGGCCAACAAGTATGCGAACAATGCGAAAGTACGAGCCAGATGATTGCAAAAACCAGAACTAACCCAGACGTAACCTGCGTTATCCTCTAAAATACTATTCGGAACCAGTTTTTATTGACTGTTTCCGTGTGGTACCACATTACTACGTGATGCAAACCAGAAAAAGCCCAGGATCTGTCCAACAAGTATGCGAGAACTGCGAAACTACGAGCCAGATGAGGGCAAATCCCAGACCTAACCGAGACATAACCGGCGTTATCCTCTAGAATATTAATCGCAACCAGGTTTAATTGACTGTTTCGGTGTGGTACCGCATTACTACCTGATCCAAAGCAGAAAAAGCCCTGGATCTGGCCAACAAGTATGCGAACAATGCGAATGTACCAGCCACATGATTGCAAATACCAGAACTATCCCAGACATAACCAGCGTTATCCTTTAAAAAGCTATTCGGAGCCAGTTTTTATTGACTGTTTCGGTGTGGTACCACATTACTACGTGACCCAAACCAGAAAAAGACCTGGATCTGGCCAACAAGTACGCGGAAAATGCGAAAGTACGAGCCAGATGATTGCAAGTACCAGAACTGAACCAGACATAACCAGCGTTATCCTCTAAAATACTAATCGGAACCAGTTTTTATTGCCTGTTTCGGTGTGGTACCACATTACTACGTGATCCAAACGGAAAATAGCCCAGGATCTGGCCAACAAGTATGCGAAAAATGCGAAAGTACGAGCCAGATGATTGCAAATACCAGAACTAAACCAGACATAACCGGCGTTATCCCCTAAAATATTAATCGCAACCAGGTTTAATTGACTGTTTCGGTGTGGTACCGCATTACTACCTGATCCAAGGCAGAAAAAGCCCTGGATCTGGCCATCAAGTATGCGAAAAATGCGAAAGTACGAGCCAGATGATTGCAAATACCAGAACTAACCCAGACGTAACCTGCGTTATCGTCTAAAATACTATTCGGAACCAGTTTTTATTGACTGTTTCAGTTTGGTACCACATTACTACGTGATCCAAACGAGAAATAGCCCAGGATCTGGCCAACAAGTATGCGAAAAATGCGAAAGTACGAGCCAAATGAGGGCAAATCGCAGACCTAACCGAAACATAACCGGCGTTATCCTCTAAAATATTAATCGCAACCAGGTTTAATTGACTGTTACGATGCGGTACCGCATTACTACGTGATTCAAACCAGAAAAAGGCCAGAATCTGGCCAACAAGTATGCGAAAAATGCGTAAGTACGACCCAGATGAGGTCAAATCCCGGATCTAACCGAGACATAACCGGCGTTACCCTCTAAAATATTAATCGCAACCAGGTTTAATTGACTGTTTCGGTGTGGAACCTCATTACTACGGGATCCATACCAGAAAAAACCCACGATCTGGCCAACAAGTATGCTAAAAATGCGAAAGTACGAGCCAGATGAGGGCAAATCCCAGACCTAACCGAGACATAACCGGCGTTATCCTCTAAAATATTAATCGCAACCAGGCTTTATTATCTGTTTCGGTGTGGTACCACATTACTACGTGATCCAAACCAGAAAAAGCCCAGGATCTGTCCAACAAGTATGCGAGAAATACGAAAGTACGAGCCAGATGAGGGCAAATCCCAGACCTAACCGAGACATAACCGGCGTTATCCTCTAAAATATTAATCGCAACCAGGTTTAATTGACTGTTTCAGTGTGGTCCCACATTACTACTTGGTCCAAGCCAGAAAAAGGCCAGGATCTGGCCAACAAGTATGCGAAAAATGCGAAAGTACGAGCCAGATGAGGACAAATCCCAGACCTAACCGAGACATAACCGGCGTTATCCTCTAGAATATTAATCGCAACCAGGTTTAATTGACTGTTTCGGTGTGGTACCGCATTACTACCTGATCCAAAGCAGAAAAAGCCCTGGATCTGGCCAACAAGTATGCGAAAAATGCGAAAGTACGAGCCAGATGATTGCAAGTACCAGAACTGACCCAGACATAACCAGCGTTATCCTCTAAAATACTAATCGGAACCAGTTTTAATTGCCTGTTTCAGTGTGGTACCACATTACTACGTGATCCAAACGAGAAATAGCCCAGGATCTGGCCAACAAGTATGCGAAGAATGCGAAAGTACGAGCCAAATGACGGCAAATCCCAGACCTAACCGAAACTTAACCGGCGTTATCCTCTAAAATATTATTCGCAACCAGGTTTAGTTGACTGTTACGGTGTGGTACCGCATTACTACGTGATTCAAGCCAGAAAAAGGCCAGAATCTGGCCAACAAGTATGCGAAAAATGCGAAAGTACGAGCCAGATGAGGGCAAATCCCAGACCTAACCGAGACATAACCGGCGTTATCCTCTAAAATATTAATCGCAACCAGGTTTAATTGACTGTTTCAGTGTAGTCCCACATTACTACTTGGTCCAAGCCAGAAAAAGGCCAGGATCTGGCCAACAAGTATACGTAAAATGCGAAAGTACGAGCCAGATGAGGGCAAATCCCAGACCTCACCGAGACATAACCGGCGTTATCCTCTAAAATATTAATCGCAACCAGGTTTAATTGACTGTTTCGGTGTGGTACCGCATTACTACCTGATCCAAAGCAGAAAAAGCCCTGGATCTGGCCAACAAGTGTGCGAAAAATGCGAAAGTACGAGCCAGATGATTGCAAATACCAGAACTAACCCAGACGTAACCTGCGTTATCCTCTAAAATACTATTCGGAACCAGTTTTTATTGACTGTTTCAGTGTGGTACCACATTACTACGTGATCCAAACGAGAAATAGGCCAGGATCTGGCCAACAAGTATGAGAAAAATGCGACAGTACGAGCCAGATGAGGGCAAATCCCAGACCTAATCGAAACATGACCGGCGTTATCCTCTAAAATATTATTCGCAACCAGGTTTAATTGACTGTTTCGGTGTGGAACCTCATTACCACGGGATCCAAAATCGAAAAAGCCCTGGATCTGGCCAACAAGTATGCGAAAAACGCGTAAGTACGACCCAGATGAGGTCAAATCTCAGACCTAACCGAGACATAACCGGCGTTATCCTCTAAAATATTAATCGCAACCAGGTTTAATTGGCTGCTTCGGTGTGGTACCGCATTACTACCTGATCCAAAGCAGAAAAAGCCCTGGATCTGGCTAACAAGTATGCGAAAAATGCGAAAGTACGAGCCAGATGATTGCAAATACCAGAACTTACCCAGACAAAACCAGCGCTATCCTCTAAAATACTAATCGGTACCGGCTTTTACTGACTGTTTCCGTGTAGTACCACATTACTACGTGATCCAAACCAGAAAAAGCCCTGGATCTGTCCAACAAGTATGCGAGAAATACGAAAGTACGAGCCAGATGATTGCAAATACCAGAACTTACCCAGATAAAACCAGCGCTATCCTCTAAAATACTAATCGGAACCGGCTTTTATTGACTGTTTCCGTGTGGTACCACATTACTACGTGATCCAAACCAGAAAAAGCCCAGGATCTGTCCAACAAGTATGCGAGAACTGCGAAACTACGAGCCAGATGAGGGCAAATCCCTGACCTAACCGAGACATAACCGGCGTTATCCTCTAAAATATTAATCGCAACCAGCTTTTATTGATTGTCCCAGTGTGGTACTACATTACTACGTGATCCAAACCAGAAAAAGCCCAGGATCTGGCAACAAGTATGCGAAAAATGCGAAAGTACGAGCCAGATGAGGGCAAATCCCTGACCTAACCGAGACATAACCGGCGTTATCCTCTAAAATATTAAGCGCAACCAGGTTTAATTGACTGTTTCGGTGTGGTACCGCATTACTACCTGATCCAAAGCAGAAAAAGCCCTGGATCTGGCCAACAGGTATGCGAACAATGCGAAAGTACGAGCCAGATGATTGCAAATACCAGAACTAACCCAGACTCAACCTGCGTTATCCTCTAAAATATTAATCGTAACCAGGTTTAATTGACTGTTTCGGTGTGGAACCACATTACTACGTGATCCAAACCAGAAAACATCCAGGATCTGGCCAACAAGTATGCGAAAAAGGCGAAAGTATGAGCCAGATGATTGCAAATACCAGAACTAACCCAGACATAACCAGTGTTATCATCTAAAATACTAATCGGAACCAGCTTTTATTGACTGTTTCAGTGTGGTACCACATTACTACGTGGTCCAAGCCAGAAAAAGGCCTGGATCTGGCCAACAAGTATGCGAGAAATGCGAAAGTACGAGCCAGATGAGGGCAAATCCTAGACCTAACCGAGACATAACCGGCGTTATCCTCTAAAATATTAATCGCAACCAGTTTTAATTGACTGTTTCGGTGTGGAACCTGATTACTACCGGATCCAAACCAGAAAAAACCCCGGATCTGGCCAACAAGTATGCGAAAAATGCGAAAGTACGAGCCAGATGAGGGCGAATCCCAGACCTAACCGAGACATAACCGGCGTTATCCTCTAAAATATTAATCGCAACCAGGCTTAATTGTCTGTTTCAGTGTGGTACCACATTACTACGTGATCCAAACCAGAAAAAACCCAGGATCTGGCCAACAAATAAGCGAGAAATGCGAAAGTACGAGCCAGATGATTGCAAATACCAGAACTATCCCAGACATAACCAGCGTAATCCTCTAAAAAATTATTCGGAACCAGCTTCTGTTGACTGTTTCAGTGTGGTACCACATTACTACGTGATCCAGACGAGATATAGCCCAGGATCTGGCCAACAAGTATGCGAAAAATGCGAAAGTACGAGCCAGATGAGGGCAAATCCCAGACCTAGCCGAGACATAACCGGCGTTATCCTCTAAAATATTAATCGCAACCAGGTTTAATTGACTGTTTCGGTGTGGTACCGCATTACTACCTGTTCCAAAGCAGAAAAAGCCCTGGATCTGGCCAACAAGTATGCGAACAATGCGAAAGTACGAGCCAGATGATTGCAAAAACCAGAACTAACCCAGACGTAACCTGCGTTATCCTCTAAAATACTATTCGGAACCAGTTTTTATTGACTGTTTCCGTGTGGTACCACATTACTACGTGATGCAAACCAGAAAAAGCCCAGGATCTGTCCAACAAGTATGCGAGAACTGCGAAACTACGAGCCAGATGAGGGCAAATCCCAGACCTAACCGAGACATAACCGGCGTTATCCTCTAGAATATTAATCGCAACCAGGTTTAATTGACTGTTTCGGTGTGGTACCGCATTACTACCTGTTCCAAAGCAGAAAAAGCCCTGGATCTGGCCAACAAGTATGCGAACAATGCGAATGTACCAGCCACATGATTGCAAATACCAGAACTATCCCAGACATAACCAGCGTTATCCCCTAAAATATTAATCGCAACCAGGTTTAATTGACTGTTTCGGTGTGGTACCGCATTACTACCTGATCCAAGGCAGAAAAAGCCCTGGATCTGGCCATCAAGTATGCGAAAAATGCGAAAGTACGAGCCAGATGATTGCAAATACCAGAACTAACCCAGACGTAACCTGCGTTATCGTCTAAAATACTATTCGGAACCAGTTTTTATTGACTGTTTCAGTTTGGTACCACATTACTACGTGATCCAAACGAGAAATAGCCCAGGATCTGGCCAACAAGTATGCGAAAAATGCGAAAGTACGAGCCAAATGAGGGCAAATCGCAGACCTAACCGAAACATAACCGGCGTTATCCTCTAAAATATTAATCGCAACCAGGTTTAATTGACTGTTACGATGCGGTACCGCATTACTACGTGATTCAAACCAGAAAAAGGCCAGAATCTGGCCAACAAGTATGCGAAAAATGCGTAAGTACGACCCAGATGAGGTCAAATCCCGGATCTAACCGAGACATAACCGGCGTTACCCTCTAAAATATTAATCGCAACCAGGTTTAATTGACTGTTTCGGTGTGGAACCTCATTACTACGGGATCCATACCAGAAAAAACCCACGATCTGGCCAACAAGTATGCTAAAAATGCGAAAGTACGAGCCAGATGAGGGCAAATCCCAGACCTAACCGAGACATAACCGGCGTTATCCTCTAAAATATTAATCGCAACCAGGCTTTATTATCTGTTTCAGTGTGGTACCACATTACTACGTGATCCAAACCAGAAAAAGCCCAGGATCTGTCCAACAAGTATGCGAGAAATACGAAAGTACGAGCCAGATGAGGGCAAATCCCAGACCTAACCGAGACATAACCGGCGTTATCCTCTAAAATATTAATCGCAACCAGGTTTAATTGACTGTTTCAGTGTGGTCCCACATTACTACTTGGTCCAAGCCAGAAAAAGGCCAGGATCTGGCCAACAAGTATGCGAAAAATGCGAAAGTACGAGCCAGATGAGGACAAATCCCAGACCTAACCGAGACATAACCGGCGTTATCCTCTAGAATATTAATCGCAACCAGGTTTAATTGACTGTTTCGGTGTGGTACCGCATTACTACCTGATCCAAAGCAGAAAAAGCCCTGGATCTGGCCAACAAGTATGCGAAAAATGCGAAAGTACGAGCCAGATGATTGCAAGTACCAGAACTGACCCAGACATAACCAGCGTTATCCTCTAAAATACTAATCGGAACCAGTTTTAATTACCTGTTTCAGTGTGGTACCACATTACTACGTGATCCAAACGAGAAATAGCCCAGGATCTAGCCAACAAGTATGCGAAGAATGCGAAAGTACGAGCCAAATGACGGCAAATCCCAGACCTAACCGAAACTTAACCGGCGTTATCCTCTAAAATATTATTCGCAACCAGGTTTAGTTGACTGTTACGGTGTGGTACCGCATTACTACGTGATTCAAGCCAGAAAAAGGCCAGAATCTGGCCAACAAGTATGCGAAAAATGCGAAAGTACGAGCCAGATGAGGGCAAATCCCAGACCTAACCGAGACATAACCGGCGTTATCCTCTAAAATATTAATCGCAACCAGGTTTAATTGACTGTTTCAGTGTAGTCCCACATTACTACTTGGTCCAAGCCAGAAAAAGGCCAGGATCTGGCCAACAAGTATACGTAAAATGCGAAAGTACGAGCCAGATGAGGGCAAATCCCAGACCTCACCGAGACATAACCGGCGTTATCCTCTAAAATATTAATCGCAACCAGGTTTAATTGACTGTTTCGGTGTGGTACCGCATTACTACCTGATCCAAAGCAGAAAAAGCCCTGGATCTGGCCAACAAGTGTGCGAAAAATGCGAAAGTACGAGCCAGATGATTGCAAATACCAGAACTAACCCAGACGTAACCTGCGTTATCCTCTAAAATACTATTCGGAACCAGTTTTTATTGACTGTTTCAGTGTGGTACCACATTACTACGTGATCCAAACGAGAAATAGGCCAGGATCTGGCCAACAAGTATGAGAAAAATGCGACAGTACGAGCCAGATGAGGGCAAATCCCAGACCTAATCGAAACATGACCGGCGTTATCCTCTAAAATATTATTCGCAACCAGGTTTAATTGACTGTTTCGGTGTGGAACCTCATTACCACGGGATCCAAAATCGAAAAAGCCCTGGATCTGGCCAACAAGTATGCGAAAAACGCGTAAGTACGACCCAGATGAGGTCAAATCTCAGACCTAACCGAGACATAACCGGCGTTATCCTCTAAAATATTAATCGCAACCAGGTTTAATTGACTGTTTCAGTGTAGTCCCACATTACTACTTGGTCCAAGCCAGAAAAAGGCCAGGATCTGGCCAACAAGTATACGTAAAATGCGAAAGTACGAGCCAGATGAGGGCAAATCCCAGACCTCACCGAGACATAACCGGCGTTATCCTCTAAAATATTAATCGCAACCAGGTTTAATTGACTGTTTCGGTGTGGTACCGCATTACTACCTGATCCAAAGCAGAAAAAGCCCTGGATCTGGCCAACAAGTGTGCGAAAAATGCGAAAGTACGAGCCAGATGATTGCAAATACCAGAACTAACCCAGACGTAACCTGCGTTATCCTCTAAAATACTATTCGGAACCAGTTTTTATTGACTGTTTCAGTGTGGTACCACATTACTACGTGATCCAAACGAGAAATAGGCCAGGATCTGGCCAACAAGTATGAGAAAAATGCGACAGTACGAGCCAGATGAGGGCAAATCCCAGACCTAATCGAAACATGACCGGCGTTATCCTCTAAAATATTATTCGCAACCAGGTTTAATTGACTGTTTCGGTGTGGAACCTCATTACCACGGGATCCAAAATCGAAAAAGCCCTGGATCTGGCCAACAAGTATGCGAAAAACGCGTAAGTACGACCCAGATGAGGTCAAATCTCAGACCTAACCGAGACATAACCGGCGTTATCCTCTAAAATATTAATCGCAACCAGGTTTAATTGACTGCTTCGGTGTGGTACCGCATTACTACCTGATCCAAAGCAGAAAAAGCCCTGGATCTGGCTAACAAGTATGCGAAAAATGCGAAAGTACGAGCCAGATGATTGCAAATACCAGAACTTACCCAGACAAAACCAGCGCTATCCTCTAAAATACTAATCGGTACCGGCTTTTATTGACTGTTTCCGTGTAGTACCACATTACTACGTGATCCAAACCAGAAAAAGCCCTGGATCTGTCCAACAAGTATGCGAGAAATACGAAAGTACGAGCCAGATGATTGCAAATACCAGAACTTACCCAGATAAAACCAGCGCTATCCTCTAAAATACTAATCGGAACCGGCTTTTATTGACTGTTTCCGTGTGGTACCACATTACTACGTGATCCAAACCAGAAAAAGCCCAGGATCTGTCCAACAAGTATGCGAGAACTGTGAAACTACGAGCCAGATGAGGGCAAATCCCAGACCTAACCGAGACATAACCGGCGTTATCCCCTAAAATATTAATCGCAACCAGGTTTAATTGACTGTTTCGGTGTGGTACCGCATTACTACCTGATCCAAAGCAGAAAAAGCCCTGGATCTGGCCAACAAGTATGCGAACAATGCGAATGTACCAGCCACATGATTGCAAATACCAGAACTATCCCAGACATAACCAGCGTTATCCTTTAAAAAGCTATTCGGAGCCAGTTTTTATTGACTGTTTCGGTGTGGTACCACATTACTACGTGACCCAAACCAGAAAAAGACCTGGATCTGGCCAACAAGTTCGCGAAAAATGCGAAAGTACGAGCCAGATGATTGCAAGTACCAGAACTGAACCAGACATAACCAGCGTTATCCTCTAAAATACTAATCGGAACCAGTTTTTATTGCCTGTTTCGGTGTGGTACCACATTACTACGTGATCCAAACGGAAAATAGCCCAGGATCTGGCCAACAAGTATGCGAAAAATGCGAAAGTACGAGCCAGATGATTGCAAATACCAGAACTAAACCAGACATAACCGGCGTTATCCCCTAAAATATTAATCGCAACCAGGTTTAATTGACTGTTTCGGTGTGGTACCGCATTACTACCTGATCCAAGGCAGAAAAAGCCCTGGATCTGGCCAACAAGTATGCGAAAAATGCGAAAGTACGAGCCAGATGATTGCAAATACCAGAACTAACCCAGACGTAACCTGCGTTATCGTCTAAAATACTATTCGGAACCAGTTTTTATTGACTGTTTCAGTTTGGTACCACATTACTACGTGATCCAAACGAGAAATAGCCCAGGATCTGGCCAACAAGTATGCGAAAAATGCGAAAGTACGAGCCAAATGAGGGCAAATCGCAGACCTAACCGAAACATAACCGGCGTTATCCTCTAAAATATTAATCGCAACCAGGTTTAATTGACTGTTACGATGCGGTACCGCATTACTACGTGATTCAAACCAGAAAAAGGCCAGAATCTGGCCAACAAGTATGCGAAAAATGCGTAAGTACGACCCAGATGAGGTCAAATCCCGGATCTAACCGAGACATAACCGGCGTTACCCTCTAAAATATTAATCGCAACCAGGTTTAATTGACTGTTTCGGTGTGGAACCTCATTACTACGGGATCCAAACCAGAAAAAACCCAGGATCTGGCCAACAAGTATGTGGGAAATGCGAAAGTACGAGACAGGTGAGGGCAAATCCCAGACCTAACCGAGACATAACCAGCGTTATCCTCTAAAATATTAATCGCAACCAGGCTTAATTATCTGTTTCAGTGTGGTACCACATTACTACGTGATCCAAACCAGAAAAAACCCAGGATCTGGCCAACAAATATGCGAAAAATGCGAAAGTACGAGCCAGATGAGGGCAAATCCCAGACCTAACCGAGACATAAACGGCGTTATCCTCTAAAATATTATTCGCAACCAGGTTTAATTGACTGTTTCGGTGTGGAACCTCATTAATACGGGATCCAAACCAGAAAAAGCCCTGGATCTGGCCAACAAGTATGCGAAAAACGCGTAAGTACGACCCAGATGAGGTCAAATCCCAGACCTAACCGAGACATAAACGGCGTTATCCTCTAAAATATTAATCACAACCAGGTTTGATTGACTGTTTCGGTGTGGTACCGCATTACTACCTGACCCAAAGCAGAAAAAGCCCTGGATCTGGCCAACAAGTATGCGAAAAATGCGAAAGTACGAGACAGATGATTGCAAATACCAGAACTAACCCAGACGTATCCTGCGTTATCCACTAAAATACTATTCAGAACCAGTTTTTATTGACTGTTTCAGTGTGGTACCACATTACTACGTGATCCAAACGAGAAATAGCCCAGGATCTGGCCAACAAGTATGCGAAAAATGCGAAAGTACGAGCCAGATGAGGGCAAATCCCAGAACTAACCGAAACATAACCGGCGTTATCCTCTAAAATATTATTTGCAACCAGGATTAATTGACTGTTTCGCTGTGGAACCTCATTACTACGGGATCCAAACCAGAAAAAGCCCTGGATCTGGCCAACAAGTGTGCGAAAAACGCGTAAGTACGACCCAGATGAGGTCAAATCCCAGACCTAACCGAGACATAACCGGCGTTACACTCTAAAATATTAATCGCAACAAGGTTTAATGGACTGTTTCGGTGAGGAACCTCATTACTACGGGATCCAAACCAGAAAAAACCCAGGATCTGGCCAACAAGTATGCGAAAAACGCGAAAGTATGAGCCAGATGATTGCAAATACCAGAACTAACCCAGACATAACCAGCGTTATCATCTAAAATACTAATCGGAACCAGCTCTTACTGACTGTTTCAGTGTGGTACCACATTGCTACGTGGTCCAAGCCAGAAAAAGGCCTGGATCTGGCCAACAAGTATGCGAGAAATGCGAAAGTACGTGCCAAATGAGGGCAAATCCTAGACCTAACCGAGACATAACCGGCGTTATCCTCTAAAATATTAATCGCAACCAGGTTTAATTGACTGTTTCGGTGTGGAAACTCATTACTACGGGATCCAAACCAGAAAAAACCCAGGATCTGGCCAACAAGTATGCGAAAAATGCGAAAGTACGAGCCAGATGAGGACAAATCCCAGACCTAACCGAGACATAACCGGCGTTATCCTCTAAAATATCAATCGCAACCAGGTTTAATTGACTGTCTCGGTGTGGTACCTCATTACTACGTGATACAAACCAGAAAAAGGCCAGGATCTGGCCAACAAGTATGTGGGAAATGCGAAAGTACGAGACAGGTGAGGGCAAATCCCAGACCTAACCGAGACATAACCAGCGTTATCCTCTAAAATATTAATCGCAACCAGGCTTAATTATCTGTTTCAGTGTGGTACCACATTACTACGTGATCCAAACCAGAAAAAACCCACGATCTGGCCAACAAATATGCGAGAAATGCGAAAGTACGAGCCAGATGATTGCAAATACCAGAACTGTCCCAGACATAACCAGCGTTATCCTCTAAAAAACTATTCGGAACTAGCTTCTGTTGACTGTTTCAGTGTGGTGCCACATTACTGCGTGATCCAAACCAGAAGAAGCCTAGGATCTGGTCATCAAGTATGCAAAAAATACGAAAGCACAAGCCAGATGAGGGTAAATCCCAGACCTTACCGAAACATAACCGGCGTTATCCTCTAAAATATTAATCGCAACCAGGTGTAATTGACTGTTTCGGTGTGGTACCGCATTACTACGTGATCCGAAGCAGAAAAAGCCCCGGATCTGGCCAACAAGTATGCGAAAAATGCGAAAGTACGAGCCAGATGAGGGCAAATCCCAGACCTAACCCAGACATAACCGGCGTTATCCTCTAAACTATTAATCGCATCCAGGTTTAATTGACTGTTTCAGTGTGGTACCACATTACTACGTGGTCCAAGCCAGAAAAAGGCCAGGATCTGGCCTACAAGTATGCGAAAAATGCGAAAGTACGAGCCAGATGATTGCAAATACCAGAACTAACCCTGACGTAACCTGCGTTATCCTCTAAAATACTATTCGGAACCAGCTTCTATTGACTGTTTCAGTGTGGTACCACATTACTACGTGGTCCAAGCCAGAAAAAACCCAGGATCTGGCCAACAAATATGCGAAAAATGCGAAAGTACGAGCCAGATGAGGGCAAATCCCAGACCTAACCGAGACATAAACGGCGTTATCCTCTAAAATATTATTCGCAACCAGGTTTAATTGACTGTTTCGGTGTGGAACCTCATTACTACGGGATCCAAACCAGAAAAAACCCAGGATCTGGCCAACAAGTATGTGGGAAATGCGAAAGTACGAGACAGGTGAGGGCAAATCCCAGACTTAACCGAGACATAACCAGCGTTATCCTCTAAAATATTAATCGCAACCAGGCTTAATTATCTGTTTCAGTGTGGTACCACATTACTACGTGATCCAAACCAGAAAAAACCCAGGATCTGGCCAACAAATATGCGAAAAATGCGAAAGTACGAGCCAGATGAGGGCAAATCCCAGACCTAACCGAGACATAAACGGCGTTATCCTCTAAAATATTATTCGCAACCAGGTTTAATTGACTGTTTCGGTTTGGAACCTCATTACTACGGGATCCAAACCAGAACAAGCCCTGGATCTGGCCAACAAGTATGCGAAAAACGCGTAAGCACGACCCAGATGAGGTCAAATCCCAGACCTAACCGAGACATAAACGGCGTTATCCTCTAAAATATTAATCACAACCAGGTTTAATTGACTGTTTCGGTGTGGTACCGCATTACTACCTGACCCAAAGCAGAAAAACCCAGGATCTGGCTAACAAGTATGCGAAAAATGCGAAAGTACGAGACAGATGATTGCAAATACCAGAGCTAACCCAGACGTAACCTGCGTTATCCTGTAAAATACTATTCGGAACCAGTTTTTATTGACTGTTTCAGTGTGGTACCACATTACTACGTGATCCAAACGAGAAATAGCCCAGGATCTGCCAACAAGTATGCGAAAAATGCGAAAGTACGAGCTAGATGAGGGCAAATCCCAGAACTAACCGAAACATAACCGGCGTTATCCTCTAAAATATTATTTGCAACCAGGTTTAATTGACTGTTTCGCTGTGGAACCTCATTACTACGGGATCCAAACCAGAAAAAGCCCTGGATCTGGCCAACAAGTGTGCGAAAAACGCGTAAGTACGACCCTGATGAGGTCAAATCCCAGACCTAACCGAGACATAACCGGCGTTACACTCTAAAATATTAATCGCAACAAGGTTTAATTGACTGTTTCGGTGTGGAACCTCATTACTACGTGATACAAACCAGATAAAGGCCAGGATCTGGCCAACAAGTATGTGGGAAATGCGAAAGTACGAGACAGGTGAGGGCAAATCCCAGACCTAACCGAGACATAACCAGCGTTATCCTCTAAAATATTAATCGACACCAGGCTTAATTATCTGTTTCAGTGTGGTACCACATTACTACGTGATCCAAACCAGAAAAAACCCAGGATCTGGTCAACAAATATGCGAGAAATGCGAAAGTACGAGCCAGATGATTCCAAATACCAGAACTGTCCCAGACATAACCAGCGTTATCCTCTAAAAAACTATTCGGAACCAGCTTCTGTTGACTGTTTCAGTGTGGTGCCACATTACTGCGTGGTCCAAACCAGAAGAAGCCTAGGATCTGGTCATCAAGTATGCGAAAAATACGAAAGCACAAGCCAGATGAGGGTAAATCCCAGACCTAACCGAAACATTACCGGCGTTATCCTCTAAAATATTAATCGCAACCAGGTGTAATTGACTGTTTCGGTGTGGTACCGCATTACTACGTGATCCAAAGCAGAAAAAGCCCCGGATCTGGCCAACAAGTATGCGAAAAATGCGAAAGTACGAGCCAGATGAGGGCAAATCCCAGACCTAACCCAGACATAACCGGCGTTATCCTCTAAAATATTAATCGCATCCAGGTTTAATTGACTGTTTCAGTGTGGTACCACATTACTACGTGGTCCAAGCCAGAAAAAGGCCAGGATCTGGCCTACAAGTATGCGAAAAATGCGAAAGTACGAACCACATGAGGGCAAATACCAGACCTAACCCAGACATAACCGGCGTTATCCTCTAAAATATTAATCGCAACCAGGTTTAATTGACTGTTTCAGTATGGTACCACATTACTACGTGGTCCAAGCCAGAAAAAGGCCAGGATCTGGCCAACAAGTATGCGAAAAATGCGAAAGTACCAGCCTGATAATTGCAAATACCAGAACTAACCCTGACGTAACCTGCGTTATCCTCTAAAATACTATTCGGAACCAGCTTCTATTGACTGTTTCAGTGTGGTACCACATTACTACGTGGTCCAAGCCAGAAAAAGGCCTGGATCTGGCCAACAAGTATGCGAAAAATGCGAAAGTACGAGCCAGATGAGGGCAAATCCCAGACCTAACCGAGACATAACCGGCGTTATCCTCTAAAATATTAATCGCAACCAGGTTTAATTGACTGTTTCGGTGTGGTACCGCTTTACTACGTGATACAAACCAGAAAAAGGCCAGGATCTGACCAACAAGTATGTGGGAAATGCGAAAGTGCGAGACAGGTGAGGGCAAATCCCAGACCTAACCGACACATAACCAGCGTTATCCTCTAAAATATTAATCGCATCCAGGCTTAATTATCTGCTTCAGTGTGGTACCACATTACTACGTGATCCAAACCAGAAAAAACCCAGGATCTGGCCAACAAATACGCGAAAAATGCGAAAATACGAGCCAGATGATTGCAAGTACCAGAACTGACCCAGACATAACCAGCGTTATCCTCTAAAATACTAATCGGAACCAGTTTTAATTGCCTGTTTCAGTGTGGTACCACATTGCTACGTGATCCAAACGAGAAATAGCCCTGGATCTGGCCAACAAGTATGCGAAAAATGCGAAAGTACGAGCCAGATGAGGGCAAACCCCAGACCTAACCGAGACATAACCGGCGTTATCCTCTAAAATATTAATCGCAACCAGGTTTAATTGACTGTTTCGGTGTGGAAACTCATTACTACGGCATCCAAACCAGAGAAAACCCAGGATCTGGCCAACAAGTATGCGAAAAATGCGAAAGTACGAGCCAGATGAGGGCAAATCCCAGACCTAACCGAGACATAACCGGCGTTATCCTCTAAAATATTAATCGCAACCAGGTTTAATTGTCTGTTTCAGTGTGGTACCACATTACTACTTAGTCCAAGCCAGAAAAAGGCCAGGATCTGGCCAACAAGTATGCGAAAAATGCGAAAGTACGAGCCAGATGAGGGCAAATCCCAGACCTAACCGAGACATAACCAGCGTTATCCTCTAAAATATTTATCGCAACCAGGCTTAATTATCTGTTTCAGTGTGGTACCACATTACTACGTGATCCAAACCAGAAAAAAACCAGGATCAGGCCAACAAATACGCGAAAAATGCGAAAGTACGAGACAGATGATTGCAAGTACCAGAACTGACCCAGCCATAACCAGCGTTATCCTCTAAAATACTAATCGGAACCAGTTTTAATTGCCTGTTTCAGTGTGGTACCACATTACTACGTGATCCAAGCGAGAAATAGCCCAGGATCTGGCCAACAAGTATGCGAAAAATGCGAAAGTACGAGCCAGATGAGGGCAAATCCCAGACCTAACCGAGACATAACCGGCGTTATCCTCTAAAATATTAATCGCAACCAGGTTTAATTGTCTGTTTCAGTGTGGTACCACATTACTACTTAGTCCAAGCCAGAAAAAGGCCAGGATCTGGCCAACAAGTATGCGAAAAATGCGAAAGTACGAGCCAGATGAGGGCAAATACCAGACCTAAACCAGACATAACCGGCGTTATCCTCTAAAATATTAATCGCAACCAGGTTTAATTGACTGTTTCGGTGTGGTACCGCATTACTACGTAATCCAAACCAGAAAAAAACCAGGATCTGGCCAACAAATACGCGAAAAATGCGAAAGTACGAGCCAGATTATTGCAAGTACCAGAACTGACCCAGACATAACCAGCGTTATCCTCTAAAATATTAATCGCAACCAGGTTTAATTGTCTGTTTCAGTGTGGTACCACATTACTACTTAGTCCAAGCCAGAAAAAGGCCCGGATCTGGCCAACAAGTATGCGAAAAATGCGAAAGTACGAGCCAGGTGAGGGCAAATACCAGACCTAAACCAGACATAACCGGCGTTATCCTCTAAAATATTAATCGCAGCCAGGTTTAATTGACTGTTTCGGTGCGGTACCGCATTACTACCTGATCCAAAGCAGAAAAAGCCCTGGATCTGGCCAACAAGTATACGAACAATGCGAAAGTAGGAGCCAGATGATTGCAAATACCAGAACTAACCCAGACTTAACCTGCGTTATCCTCTAAAATACTATTCGGAACCAGTTTTTATTGACTGTTTCGGTGTAGCACCGCATTACTACCTGACCCAAAGCAGAAAAAGCCCTGGATCTGGCCAACAAGTATGCGAAAAATGCGAAAGTACGAGCCAGATGAGGGCAAATCCCAGACCTAACCGAGACATAACCGGCGTTATCCTCTAAAATATTAATCGCAACCAGGTTTAATTGTCTGTTTCAGTGTGGTACCACATTACTACTTAGTCCAAGCCAGAAAAAGGCCAGGATCTGGCCAACAAGTATGCGAAAAATGCGAAAGTACGAGCCAGGTGAGGGCAAATACCAGACCTAAACCAGACATAACCGGCGTTATCCTCTAAAATATTTATCGCAACCAGGCTTAATTATCTGTTTCAGTGTGGTACCACATTACTACGTGATCCAAACCAGAAAAAAACCAGGATCTGGCCAACAAATACGCGAAAAATGCGAAAGTACGAGACAGATGATTGCAAGTACCAGAACTGACCCAGCCATAACCAGCGTTATCCTCTAAAATACTAATCGGAACCAGTTTTAATTGCCTGTTTCAGTGTGGTACCACATTACTACGTGATCCAAGCGAGAAATAGCCCAGGATCTGGCCAACAAGTATGCGAAAAATGCGAAAGTACGAGCCAGATGAGGGCAAATCCCAGACCTAACCGAGACATAACCGGCGTTATCCTCTAAAATATTAATCGCAACCAGGTTTAATTGTCTGTTTCAGTGTGGTACCACATTACTACTTAGTCCAAGCCAGAAAAAGGCCAGGATCTGGCCAACAAGTATGCGAAAAATGCGAAAGTACGAGCCAGATGAGGGCAAATACCAGACCTAAACCAGACATAACCGGCGTTATCCTCTAAAATATTAATCGCAACCAGGTTTAATTGACTGTTTCGGTGTGGTACCGCATTACTACGTGATCCAAACCAGAAAAAAACCAGGATCTGGCCAACAAATACGCGAAAAATGCGAAAGTACGAGCCAGATTATTGCAAGTACCAGAACTGACCCAGACATAACCAGCGTTATCCTCTAAAATACTTTCGGAACCAGTTTTAATTGCCTGTTTCATTGTGGTACCACATTACTACGTGATCCAAACGAGAAATAGCCCAGGATCTGGCCAACAAGTATGCGAAAAATGCGAAAGTACGAGCCAGATGTGGGCAAATCCCAGACCTAACCGAGACATAACCGGCGTTATCCTCTAAAATATTAATCGCAACCAGGTTTAATTGTCTGTTTCAGTGTGGTACCACATTACTACCCAGTCCAAGCCAGAAAAAGGCCAGGATCTGGCCAACAAGTATGCGAAAAATGCGAAAGTACGAGCCAGGTGAGGGCAAATACCAGACCTAAACCAGACATAACCGGCGTTATCCTCTAAAATATTAATCGCAGCAAGGTTTAATTGACTGTTTCGGTGCGGTACCGCATTACTACCTGATCCAAAGCAGAAAAAGCCCTGGATCTGGCCAACAAGTATACGAACAATGCGAAAGTAGGAGCCAGATGATTGCAAATACCAGAACTAACCCAGACTTAACCTGCGTTATCCTCTAAAATACTATTCGGAACCAGTTTTTATTGACTGTTTCGGTGTAGTACCGCATTTCTACCTGACCCAAAGCAGAAAAAGCCCTGGATCTGGCCAACAAGTATGCGAAAAAAGCGAAAGTACGAGCCAGATGAGGGCAAATTCCAGACCTAACCGAGACATAACCGGCGTTATCCTCTAAAATATTAATCGCAACCAGGTTTAATTGTCTGTTTCAGTGTGGTACCACATTACTACTTAGTCCAAGCCAGAAAAAGGCCAGGATCTGGCCAACAAGTATGCGAAAAATGCGAAAGTACGAGCCAGGTGAGGGCAAATACCAGACCTAAACCAGACATAACCGGCGTTATCCTCTAAAGTATTAATCGCAACCAGGTTTAATTGACTGTTTCGGTGCGGTACCGCATTACTACCTGATCCAAAGCAGGAAAAGCCCTGGATCTGGCCAACAAGTATGCGAACAATGCGAAAGTAGGAGCCAGATGATTGCAAATACCAGAACTAACCCAGACTTAACCTGCGTTATCCTCTAAAATACTATTCGGAACCAGTTTTAATTGCCTGTTTCAGTGTGGTACCACACTACTACGTGATCCAAGCGAGAAATAGCCCAGGATCTGGCCAACAAGTATGCGAAAAATGCGAAAGTACGAGCCAGATGAGGGCAAATCCCAGACCTAACCGAGACATAACCGGCGTTATCCTCCAAAATATTAATCGCAACCAGGTTTAATTGTCTGTTTCAGTGTGGTACCACATTACTACCAAGTCCAAGCCAGAAAAAGGCCAGGATCTGGCCAACAAGTATGCGAAAAATGCGAAAGTACGAGCCAGATTATTGCAAATACCAGAACTAACCCAGACTTAACCTGCGTTATCCTCTAAAATACTATTCGGAACCAGTTTTAATTGCCTGTTTCAGTGTGGTACCACACTACTACGTGATCCAAGCGAGAAATAGCCCAGGATCTGGCCAACAAGTATGCGAAAAATGCGAAAGTACGAGTCAGATGAGGGCAAATCCCAGACCTAACCGAGACATAACCGGCGTTATCCTCTAAAATATTAATCGCAACCATGTTTAATTGACTGTTTCGGTGTGGAAACTCATTACTACGGGATCCAAACCAGAAAAAACCCAGGATCTGGCCAACAAGTATGCGAAAAATGCGAAAGTACGAGCCAGATGAGGGCAAATCCCAGACCTAACCGAGACATAACCGGCGTTATCCTCGAAAATATTAATCGCAACCAGGTTTAATTGACTGTTTCGGTGTGGTACCGCATTACTACGTGATCCAAAGCAGAAAAAGCCCTGGATCTAGCCACAAGCATGCGAAAAATGCGAAACTACGAGCCAGATGAGGGCAAATCCCAGACCTAACCGAGACATAACCGGCGTTATCCTCTAAAATATTAATCGCAACCAGGTTTAATTGACTGTTTCGGTGTGGTACCGCATTACTACGTGATCCAAAGCAGAAAACGCCCTGGATCTGGCCACAAGCATGCGAAAAATGCGAAACTACGAGCCAGATGAGGGCAAATCCCAGACCTAACCGAGACATAACTGGCGTTATCCTCGAAAATATTAATCGCAACCAGGTTTAATTGACTGTTTCGGTGTGGTACCGCATTACTACCTGATCCAAAGCAGAAAAAGCCCTGGATCTGGCCAACAAGTATGCGAACAATGCGAAAGTACGAGCCAGATTATTGCAAATACCAGAACTAACCCAGACTTAACCTGCGTTATCCTCTAAAATACTATTCGGAACCAGTTTTTATTGACTGTTTCGGTGTGGTACCACATTACTACGTGACCCAAACCAGAAAAAGCCCAGGATCTGGCCAACAAGTATGCGAAAAATGCGAAAGTGCGAACCACATGAGGGCAAATACCAGACCTAACCCAGACATAATCGGCGTTATCCTCTAAAATATTAATCGCACCCAGGCTTAATTGACTGTTTCGGTGTGGAACCTCATTACTACGGGATCCAAACCATAAAAAACCCAGGATCTGGCCAACAAGTATGCGAAAAACGCGAAAGTATGAACCAGATGGTTGCAAATACCAGAACTAACCCAGACGTAACCTGCGTTATCCTCTAAAATACTATTCGGAACCAGCTTCTATTGACTGTTTCAGTGTGGTACCACATTACTACGTGGTCCAAGCCAGAAAAAGGCCTGGATCTGGCCAACAAGTATGCGAAAAATGCGAAAGTACGTGCCAGATGAGGGCAAATCCTAGACCTAACCGAGACATAACCGGCGTTATCCTCTAAAATATTAATCGCAGCCATGTTTAATTGACTGTTTCGGTGTGGAAACTCATTACTACGGGATCCAAACCAGAAAAAACCCAGGATCTGGCCAACAAGTATGCGAAAAATGCGAAAGTACGAGCGAGATGAGGGCAAATCCCAGACCTAACCGAGACATAACCGGCGTTATCCTCGAAAATATTAATCGCAACCAGGTTTAATTGACTGTTTCGGTGTGGTACCGCATTACTACGTGATACAAACAAGAAAAAGTCCAGGATCTGGCCAACAAGTATGTGGGAAATGCGAAAGTACGAGACAGGTGAGGGCAAAACCCAGACCTAACCGAGACATAACCAGCGTTATCCTCTAAAATATTAATCGCAACCAGGCTTAATTATCTGTTTCAGTGTGGTACCACAATACTACGTGATCCAAACCAGAAAAAACCCAGGATCTGGCCAACAAATACGCGAAAAATGCGAAAGTACGAGCCAGATGATTGCAAGTACCAGAACTGACCCAGACATAACCAGCGTTATCCTCTAAAATACTAATCGGAACCAGTTTTAATTGCCTGTTTCAGTGTGGTACCACATTACTACGTGATCCAAACGAGAAATAGCCCAGGATCTGGCCAACAAGTATGCGAAAAATGCGAAAGTACGAGCCGGATGAGGGAAAATCCCAGACATACCGAGACATAACCGGCGTTATCCTCTAAAATATTAATCGCAACCAGGTTTAATTGACTGTTTCGGTGTGGTACCGCATTACTACGTGATCCAAAGCAGAAAAAGCCCTGGATCTGGCCACAAGCATGCGAAAAATGCGAAACTACGAGCCAGATGAGGGCAAATCCCAGACCTAACCGAGACATAACCGGCGTTTTCCTCTAAAATATTAATCGCACCCAGGCTTAATTGACTGTTTCGGTGTGGAACCTCATTACTACGGGATCCAAACCATAAAAAACCCAGGATCTGGCCAACAAGTATGCGAAAAACGCGAAAGTATGAACCAGATGATTGCAAATACCAGAACTAACCCAGACATAACCTGCGTTATCCTCTAAAATACTATTCGGAACCAGCTTCTATTGACTGTTTCAGTGTGGTACCACATTACTACGTGGTCCAAGCCAGAAAAAGGCCTGGATCTGGCCAACAAGTATGCGAAAAATGCGAAAGTACGTGCCAGATGAGGGCAAATCCTAGACCTAACCGAGACATAACCGGCGTTACCCTCTAAAATATTAATCGCAACCAGGTTTAATTGACTGTTTCGGTGTGGAAACTCATTACTACGGGATCCAAACCAGAAAAAACCCAGGATCTGGCCAACAAGTATGCGAAAAATGCGAAAGTACGAGCCAGATGAGGGCAAATCCCAGATCTAACCGAGACATAACCGGCGTTATCCTCTAAAATATTAATCGCAACCAGGTTTAATTGTCTGTTTCAGTGTGGTACCACATTACTACTTAGTCCAAGCCAGAAAAAGGCCAGGATCTGGCCAACAAGTATGCGAAAAATGCGAAAGTACGAGCCAGATGAGGGCAAATACCAGACCTAAACCAGACATAACCGGCGTTATCCTCTAAAATATTAATCGCAACCAGGTTTAATTGACTGTTTCGGTGCGGTACCGCATTACTACCTGATCCAAAGCAGAAAAAGCCCTGGATCTGGCCAACAAGTATGCGAACAATGCGAAAGTAGGAGCCAGATGATTGCAAATACCAGAACTAACCCAGACTTAACCTGCGTTATCCTCTAAAATACTATTCGGAACCAGTTTTTATTGACTGTTTCGGTGTAGTACCGCATTACTACCTGACCCAAAGCAGAAAAAGCCCTGGATCTGGCCAACAAGTATGCGAAAAATGCGAAAGTACGAGCCAGATGAGGGCAAATCCCAGACCTAACCGAGACATAACCGGCGTTATCCTCTAAAATATTAATCGCAACCAGGTTTAATTGTCTGTATCAGTGTGGTACCACATTACTACTTAGTCCAAGCCAGAAAAAGGCCAGGATCTGGCCAACAAGTATGCGAAAAATGCGAAAGTACGAGCCAGGTGAGGGCAAATACCAGACCTAAACCAGACATAACCGGCGTTATCCTCTAAAATATTAATCGCAACCAGGTTTAATTGACTGTTTCGGTGCGGTACCGCATTACTACCTGATCCAAAGCAGAAAAAGCCCTGGATCTGGCCAACAAGTATGCGAACAATGCGAAAGTAGGAGCCAGATGATTGCAAATACCAGAACTAACCCAGACTTAACCTGCGTTATCCTCTAAAATACTATTCGGAACCAGTTTTTATTGACTGTTTCGGCGTGGTATCGCATTACTACCTGACCCAAAGCAGAAAAAGCCCTGGATCTGGCCAACAAGTATGCGAAAAATGCGAAAGTACGAGCCATATGAGGGCAAATCCCAGACGTAACCGAGACATAACCGGCGTTATCCTCTAAAATATTAATCGCAACCAGGTTTAATTGACTGTTTCGGTGTGGTACCGCATTACTACGTGATCCAAAGCAGAAAAAGCCCTGGATCTAGCCACAAGCATGCGAAAAATGCGAAACTACGAGCCAGATGAGGGCAAATCCCAGACCTAACCGAGACATAACCGGCGTTATCCTCTAAAATATTAATCGCAACCAGGTTTAATTGACTGTTTCTGTGTGGTACCGCATTACTACGTGATCCAAAGCAGAAAAAGCCCTGGATCTGGCCACAAGCATGCGAAAAATGCGAAACTACGAGCCAGATGAGGGCAAATCCCAGACCTAACCGAGACATAACCGGCGTTATCCTCTAAAATATTAATCGCAACCAGGTTTAATTGACTGTTTCGGTGTGGTACCGCATTACTACCTGATCCAAAGCAGAAAAAGCCCTGGATCTGGCCAACAAGTATGCGAACAATGCGAAAGTACGAGCCAGATTATTGCTAATACCAGAACTAACCCAGACTTAACCTGCGTTATCCTCTAAAATACTATTCGGAACCAGTTTTTATTGACTGTTTCGGTGTGGTACCACATTACTACGTGACCCAAACCAGAAAAAGCCCAGGATCTGGCCAACAAGTATGCGAAAAATGCGAAAGTGCGAACCACATGAGGGCAAATACCAGACCTAACCCAGACATAACCGGCGTTATCCTCAAAAATATTAATCGCACCCAGGCTTAATTGACTGTTTCGGTGTGGAACCTCATTACTACGGGATCCAAACCATAAAAAACCCAGGATCTGGCCAACAAGTATGCGAAAAACGCGAAAGTATGAACCAGATGATTGCAAATACCAGAACTAACCCAGACGTAACCTGCGTTATCCTCTAAAATACTATTCGGAACCAGCTTCTATTGACTGTTTCAGTGTGGTACCACATTACTACGTGGTCCAAGCCAGAAAAAGGCCTGGATCTGGCCAACAAGTATGCGAAAAATGCGAAAGTACGTGCCAGATGAGGGCAAATCCTAGACCTAACCGAGACATAACCGGCGTTATCCTCTAAAATATTAATCGCAACCATGTTTAATTGACTGTTTCGGTGTGGAAACTCATTACTACGGGATCCAAACCAGAAAAAGGCCAGGATCTGGCCAACAAGTATGCGAAAAATGCGAAACTACGAGCCAGGTGAGGGCAAATACCAGACCTAAACCAGACATAACCGGCGTTATCCTCTAAAATATTAATCGCAACCAGGTTTAATTGACTGTTTCGGTGCGGTACCGCATTACTACCTGATCCAAAGCAGAAAAAGCCCTGGATCTGGCCAACAAGTATGCGAACAATGCGAAAGTAGGAGCCAGATGATTGCAAATACCAGAACTAACCCAGACTTAACCTGCGTTATCCTCTAAAATACTATTCGGAACCAGTTTTTATTGACTGTTTCGGCGTGGTATCGCATTACTACCTGACCCAAAGCAGAAAAAGCCCTGGATCTGGCCAACAAGTATGCGACAAATGCGAAAGTACGAGCCAGATTGGGGCAAATCCCAGACCTAACCGAGACATAACCGGCGTTATCCTCTAAAATATTAATCGCAACCAGGTTTAATTGACTGTTTCGGTGTGGTACCGCATTACTACGTGATCCAAAGCAGAAAAAGCCCTGGATCTAGCCACAAGCATGCGAAAAATGCGAAACTACGAGCCAGATGAGGGCAAATCCCAGACCTAACCGAGACATAACCGGCGTTATCCTCTAAAATATTAATCGCAACCAGGTTTGATTGACTGTTTCGGTGTGGTACCGCATTACTACGTGATCCAAAGCAGAAAAAGCCCTGGATCTGGCCACAAGCATGCGAAAAATGCGAAACTACGAGCCAGATGAGGGCAAATCCCAGAACTAACCCAGACGTAACCTGCGTTATCCTCTAAAATACTATTCGGAACCAGCTTCTATTGACTGTTTCAGTGTGGTACCACATTACTACGTGGTCCAAGCCAGAAAAAGGCCTGGATCTGGCCAACAAGTATGCGAAAAATGCGAAAGTACGTGCCAGATGAGGGCAAATCCTAGACCTAACCGAGACATAACCGGCGTTATCCTCTAAAATATTAATCGCAGCCATGTTTAATTGACTGTTTCAGTGTGGAAACTCATTACTACGGGATCCAAACCAGAAAAAACCCAGGATCTGGCCAACAAGTATGCAAAAAATGCGAAAGTACGAGCCAGATGAGGGCAAATCCCAGACCTAACCGAGACATAACCGGCGTTATCCTCGAAAATATTAATCGCAACCAGGTTTAATTGACTGTTTCGGTGTGGTACCGCATTACTACGTGATACAAACAAGAAAAAGGCCAGGATCTGGCCAACAAGTATGTGGGAAATGCGAAAGTACGAGACAGGAGAGGGCAAATCCCAGACCTAACCGAGACATAACCAGCGTTATCCTCTAAAATATTAATCGCAACCAGGCTTAATTATCTGTTTCAGTGTGGTACCACATTACTACGTGATCCAAACCAGAAAAAACCCAGGATCTGGCCAACAAATACGCGAAAAATGCGAAAGTACGAGCCAGATGATTGCAAGTACCAGAACTGACCCAGACATAACCAGCGTTATCCTCTAAAATACTAATCGGAACCAGTTTGAATTGCCTGTTGCAGTGTGGTACCACATTACTACGTGATCCAAACGAGAAATAGCCCAGGATCTGGCCAACAAGTATGCGAAAAATCCGAAAGTACGAGCCAGATGAGGGCAAATCCCAGACCTAACCGAGACATAACCGGCGTTATCCTCTAAAATATTAATCGCAACCAGGTTTAATTGACTGTTTCGGTGTGGTACCGCATTACTCCGTGATAAAAACCAGAAAAAGGCCAGGATATGGCCAACAAGAATGTGGGAAATGCGAAAGTACGAGACAGGTGAGGGCAAATCCCAGACCTAACCGAGACATAACCAGCGTTATCCTCTAAAATATTAATCGCAACCAGGCTTAATTATCTGTTTCAGTGTGGTACCACATTACTACGTGATCCAAACCAGAAAAAACCCAGGATCTGGCCAACAAATACGCGAAAAATGCGAAAGTACGAGCCAGATGATTGCAAGTACCAGAACTGACCCAGACATAACCTGCGTTATCCTCTAAAATACTAATCGGAACCAGTTTTAATTGCCTGTTTCAGTGTGGTACCACATTACTACGTGATCCAAACGAGAAATAGCCCAGGATCTGGCCAACAAGTATGCGAAAAATGCGAAAGTACGTGCCGGATGAGGGAAAATCCCAGACATACCGAGACATAACCGGCGTTATCCTCTAAAATATTAATCGCAACCAGGTTTAATTGACTGTTTCGGTGTGGTACCGCATTACTACGTGATCCAAAGCAGAAAAAGCCCTGGATCTGGCCACAAGCATGCGAAAAATGCGAAACTACGAGCCAGATGAGGGCAAATCCCAGACCTAACCGAGACATAACCGGCGTTATCCTCTAAAATATTAATCGCAACCAGGTTTAATTGACTGTTTCGGTGTGGTACCGCATTACTACCTGATCCAAAGCAGAAAAAGCCCTGGATCTGGCCAACAAGTATGCGAACAATGCGAAAGTACGAGCCAGATTATTGCAAATACCAGAACTAACCCAGACTTAACCTGCGTTATCCTCTAAAATACTATTCGGAACCAGTTTTTATTGACTGTTTCGGTGTGGTACCACATTACTACGTGACCCAAACCAGAAAAAGCCCACGGTCTGGCCAACAAGTATGCGAAAAATGCGAAAGTGCGAACCACATGAGGGCAAATACCAGACCTAACCCAGACATAATCGGCGTTATCCTCTAAAATATTAATCCCACCCAGGCTTAATTGACTGTTTCGGTGTGGAACCTCATTACTACGGGATCCAAACCATAAAAAACCCAGGATCTGGCCAACAAGTATGCGAAAAACGCGAAAGTATGAACCAGATGATTGCAAATACCAGAACTAACCCAGACGTAACCTGCGTTATCCTCTAAAATACTATTCGGAACCAGCTTCTATTGACTGTTTCAGTGTGGTACCACATTACTACGTGGTCCAAGCCAGAAAAAGGCCTGGATCTGGCCAACAAGTATGCGAAAAATGCGAAAGTACGTGCCAGATGAGGGCAAATCCTAGACCTAACCGAGACATAACCGGCGTTATCCTCTAAAATATTAATCGCAGCCATGTTTAATTGACTGTTTCGGTGTGGAAACTCATTACTACGGGATCCAAACCAGAAAAAACCCAGGATCTGGCCAACAAGTATGCAAAAAATGCGAAAGTACGAGCCAGGTGAGGGCAAATCCCAGACCTAACCGAGACATAACCGGCGTTATCCTCGAAAATATTAATCGCAACCAGGTTTAATTGACTCTTTCGGTGTGGTACCGCATTACTACGTGATACAAACAAGAAAAAGGCCAGGATCTGGCCAACAAGTATGTGGGAAATGCGAAAGTACGAGACAGGTGAGGGCAAATCCCAGACCTAACCGAGACATAACCAGCGTTATCCTCTAAAATATTAATCGCAACCAGGCTTAATTATCTGTTTCAGTGTGGTACCACATTACTACGTGATCCAAACCAGAAAAAACCCAGGATCTGGCCAACAAATACGCGAAAAATGCGAAAGTACGAGCCAGATGATTGCAAGTACCAGAACTGACCCAGACATAACCAGCGTTATCCTCTAAAATACTAATCGGAACCAGTTTGAATTGCCTGTTGCAGTGTGGTACCACATTACTACGTGATCCAAACGAGAAATAGCCCAGGATCTGGCCAACAAGTATGCGAAAAATCCGAAAGTACGAGCCAGATGAGGGCAAATCCCAGACCTAACCGAGACATAACCGGCGTTATCCTCTAAAATATTAATCGCAACCAGGTTTAATTGACTGTTTCGGTGTGGTACCGCATTACTACGTGATACAAACCAGAAAAAGGCCAGGATCTGGCCAACAAGAATGTGGGAAATGCGAAAGTACGAGACAGGTGAGGGCAAATCCCAGACCTAACCGAGACATAACCAGCGTTATCCTCTAAAATATTAATCGCAACCAGGCTTAATTATCTGTTTCAGTGTGGTACCACATTACTACGTGATCCAAACCAGAAAAAACCCAGGATCTGGCCAACAAATACGCGAAAAATGCGAAAGTACGAGCCAGATGATTGCAAGTACCAGAACTGACCCAGACATAACCAGCGTTATCCTCTAAAATACTAATCGGAACCAGTTTTAATTGCCTGTTTCAGTGTGGTACCACATTACTACGTGATCCAAACGAGAAATAGCCCAGGATCTGGCCAACAAGTATGCGAAAAATGCGAAAGTACGAGCCGGATGAGGGAAAATCCCAGACATACCGAGACATAACCGGCGTTATCCTCTAAAATATTAATCGCAACCAGGTTTAATTGACTGTTTCGGTGTGGTACCGCATTACTACGTGATCCAAAGCAGAAAAAGCCCTGGATCTGGCCACAAGCATGCGAAAAATGCGAAACTACGAGCCAGATGAGGGCAAATCCCAGACCTAACCGAGACATAACCGGCGTTATCCTCTAAAATATTAATCGCAACCAGGTTTAATTGACTGTTTCGGTGTGGTACCGCATTACTACCTGATCCAAAGCAGAAAAAGCCCTGGATCTGGCCAACAAGTATGCGAACAATGCGAAAGTACGAGCCAGATGATTGCAAATACCAGAACTAACCCAGACGTAACCTGCGTTATCCTCTAAAATACTATTCGGAACCAGCTTCTATTGACTGTTTCAGTGTGGTACCACATTACTACGTGGTCCAAGCCAGAAAAAGGCCTGGATCTGGCCAACAAGTATGCGAAAAATGCGAAAGTACGTGCCAGATGAGGGCAAATCCTAGACCTAACCGAGACATAACCGGCGTTACCCTCTAAAATATTAATCGCAACCAGGTTTAATTGACTGTTTCGGTGTGGAAACTCATTACTACGGGATCCAAACCAGAAAAAACCCAGGATCTGGCCAACAAGTATGCGAAAAATGCGAAAGTACGAGTCAGATGAGGGCAAATCCCAGACCTAACCGAGACATAACCGGCGTTATCCTCTAAAATATTAATCGCTACCAGGTTTAATTGTCTGTTTCAGTGTGGTACCACATTACTACTTAGTCCAAGCCAGAAAAAGGCCAGGATCTGGCCAACAAGTATGCGAAAAATGCGAAAGTACGAGCCAGGTGAGGGCAAATACCAGACCTAAACCAGACATAACCGGCGTTATCCTCTAAAATATTAATCGCAGCCAGGTTTAATTGACTGTTTCGGTGCGGTACCGCATTACTACCTGATCCAAAGCAGAAAAAGCCCTGGATCTGGCCAACAAGTATGCGAACAATGCGAAAGTAGGAGCCAGATGATTGCAAATACCAGAACTAACCCAGACTTAACCTGCGTTATCCTTTAAAATACTATTCGGAACCTGTTTTTATTGACTGTTTCGGTGTAGTACCGCATTACTACCTGACCCAAAGCAGAAAAAGCCCTGGATCTGGCCAACAAGTATGCGAAAAATGCGAAAGTACGAGCCAGATGAGGGCAAATCCCAGACCTAACCCAGACATAACCGGCGTTATCCTCTAAAATATTAATCGCAACCAGGTTTAATTGACTGTTTCATTGTGGTACCACATTACTACGTGGTCCAAGCCAGAAAAAGTCCAGGATCTGGCCAACAAGTATGCGAAAAATGCGAAAGTACGAACCACATGAGGGCAAATACCAGACCTAACCGAGACATAACCGGCGTTATCCTCTAAAATATTAATCGCAACCAGGTTTAATTGACTGTTTCGGTGTGGAAACTCATTACTACGGGATCCAAACCAGAAAAAACCCAGGATCTGGCCAACAAGTATGCGAAAAATGCGAAAGTACGAGCCAGATGTGGGCAAATCCCAGACATACCGAGACATAACCGGCGTTATCCTCTAAAATATTAATCGCAACCAGGTTTAATTGACTGTTTCGGTGTGGTACCACATTACTACCAGATCCAAAGCAGAAAAAGCCCTGGATCAGGCTAACAAGTATGCGAACAATGCGAAAGTACGAGCCAGATGATTGCATATACCAGAACTAACCCAGACTTAACCTGCGTTATCCTCGAAGATACTATTCGGAACCAGTTTTTATTGACTGTTTCGGTGTGGTACCACATTACTACGTGATCCAAACGAGAAATAGCCCAGGATCTGGCCAACAAGTATGCGAAAAATGCGAAAGTACGAGTCAGATGAGGGCAATTCCCAGACCTAACCGAAACGTAACCGGCGTTATCCTCTACAATATTAATCGCAACCAGGTGTAATTGACTGTTTCGGTGCGGTACCGCATTACTACGTGATCCAAAGCAGAAAATGCCCTGGATCTGGCCAACAAGTATGCGAAAAATGCGAAAGTACGAGCCAGATGAGGGCAAATCCCAGACCTAACCCAGACATAACCGGCGTTATCCTCTAAAATATTAATCGCAACCAGGTTTAATTGACTGTTTCAGTGTGGTACCACATTACTACGTGGTCCAAGCCAGAAAAAGGCCAGGATCTGGCCAACAAGTATGCGAAAAATGCGAAAGTACGAACCACATGAGGGCAAATACCAGACCTAACCGAGACATAACCGGCGTTATCTTCTAAAATATTAATCGCAACCAGGTTTAATTGACTGTTTCGGTGTGGAAACTCATTACTACGGGATCCAAACCAGAAAAAACCCAGGATCTGGCCAACAAGTATGCGAAAAATGCGAAAGTACGAGCCAGATGAGGGCAAATCCCAGACCTAACCGAGACATAACCGGCGTTATCCTCTAAAATATTAATCGCAACCAGGCTTAATTATCTGTTTCAGTGTGGTACCACATTACTACATGATCCAAACCAGAAAAAACCCAGGATCTGGCCAACAAATGCGCGAAAAATGCGAAAGTACGAGCCAGATGAGGGCAAATCCTAGACCTAACCGAGACATAACCGGCGTTATCCTCTAAAATATTAATCGCAACCAGGTTTAATTGATTGTTTCGGTGTGGTACCGCATTACTACGTGATACAAACCAGAAAAAGGCCAGGATCTGGCCAACAAGTATGTGGGAAATGCGAAAGTACGAGACAGGTGAGGGCAAATCCCAGACCTAACCGAGACATAACCAGCGTTATCCTCTAAAATATTAATCGCAACCAGGTTTAATTGACTGTTTCGGTGTGGAAACTCATTACTACGGGATCCAAATCAGAAAAATCCCAGGATCTGGCCAACAAGTATGCGAAAAATGCGAAAGTACGAGCCAGATGATGGCAAATCCCAGACCTAACCGAGACATAACCGGCGTTATCCTCTAAAATATTAATCGCAACCAGGTTTAATTGACTGTTTCGGTGTGGTACCGCATTACTACGTGATACAAACCAGAAAAAGGCCAGGATCTGGCCAACAAGTATGTGGGAAATGCGAAAGTACGAGACAGGTGAGGGCAAATCCCAGACCTAACCGAGACATAACCAGCGTTATCCTCTAAAATATTAATCGCAACCAGGCTTAATTATCTGTTTCAGTGTGGTACCACATTACTACGTGATCCAAACCAGAAAAAACCCAGGATCTGGCCTACAAATACGCGAAAAATGCGAAAGTACGAGCCAGATGATTGCAAGTACCAGAACAGACCCAGACATAACCAGCGTTATCCTCTAAAATACTAATCGGAACCAGTTTTAATTGCCTGTTTCAGTGTGGTACCACATTACTACGTGATCCAAACGAGAAATAGCCCAGGATCTGGCCAACAAGTATGCTAAAAATGCGAAAGTACGAGCCAGATGAGGGCAAATCCCAGACCTAACCGAGACATAACCGGCGTTATCCTCTAAAATATTAATCGCAACCAGGTTTAATTGTCTGTTTCAGTGTGGTACCACATTACTACTTAGTCCAAGCCAGAAGAAGGCCAGGATCTGGCCAACAAGAATGCGAAAAATGCGAAAGTACGAGCAAGGTGAGGGCAAATACCAGACCTAAACCAGACATAACCGGCGTTATCCTCTAAAATATTAATCGCAGCCAGGTTTAATTGACTGTTTCGGTGCGGTACCGCATTACTACCTGATCCAAAGCAGAAAAAGCCCTTGATCTGGCCAACAAGTATGCGAACAATGCGAAAGTAGGAGCCAGATGATTGCAAATACCAGAACTAACCCAGACATAACCGGCGTTATCCTCTAAAATATTAATCGCAACCAGGTTTAATTGACTGTTTCAGTGTGGTACCACATTACTACGTGGTCCAAGCCAGAGAAAGGCCAGGATCTGGCCAACAAGTATGCGAAAAATGCGAAAGTACGAACCACATGAAGGCAAATACCAGACCTAACCGAGACATAACCGGCGTTATCCTCTAAAATATTAATCGCAACCAGGTTTAATTGACTGTTTCGGTGTGGAAACTCATTACTACGGGATCCAAACCAGAAAAAACCCAGGATCTGGCCAACAAGTTTGCGAAAAATGCGAAAGTACGAGCCAGATGAGGGCAAATCCCAGACCTAACCGAGACATAACCGGCGTTATCCTCTAAAATATTAATCGCAACCAGGCTTAATTATCTGTTTCGGTGTGGTACCACATTACTACGTGATCCAAACCAGAAAAAACCCAGGATCTGGCCTACAAATACGCGAAAAATGCGAAAGTACGAGCCAGATGATTGCAAGTACCAGAACTGACCCAGACATAACCGGCGTTATCATCTAAAATATTAATCGCAACCAGGTTTAATTGACTGTTGCGGTGTGGTAACGCATTACTACGTGATCCAAACCAGAAAAAGCCCAGGATCTGTCCAGCAAGTATGCGAAAAATGCGAAAGTACGAGCCATATGGGGGCAAATACCAGACTTAACCGAGACGTAACCGGCGTTATCCACTAAAATATCAATCGCAACCAGGTTTAGCTGGGTGTTGCGGTGTGGAACCACATTACGACGGGATCCAAACCACAAGAAACCCAAGATCTGGCCAACAAGTATGTGAAAAATGCGAAAGTATGTACTAAATGATGGCAAATACCAGACCTAACCCAGGCATAACCGGCGTTCTCCACTAAAATATTAGTCACACCAGCTTTTATTGACCGTTTCAGTGTGGTACCACATTACTACGTGATCCAAACCAGAAAAAGCCCAGTATCTGGCCAACAAGTATGTCGAAAGTGCGAAAGTATGAGGAAGATAATTGCAAATACCAGACGTAACCCAGTCATAACCGGCATTATCCTCTAAAATGTTAATCGCAACCAGGTTTAATTGACTGTTTCGGTGTGGTACCGCATTACTACGGGTTCCAAGCCAGAAAAAATCCATGATCTGGTCAACAGGTATGCGAAAAATGCGACAGTATGAGCCAGATGATTGCAAATACCAGATCTAACCCAGATATGACCAGCGTTATCCTCTAAAATATTAATCGGAACCAGCTTTTATTGAATGTTTCGTTGTGGTACCACATTAATACGTGATCCAAACCAGAAATATCCCAGCATCTGGCAACAACTAAGCGAAAAATGCGAAAGTACGAGCCAGATGAGGGCAATTCCCAGACCTAAACGAGACATAACCGGCGTTATCCTCTAAAATATTAATCACAACCAGGTTTAATTGACTGTTCCGGTGTGGTACCGCATTACTACGTGATCCAAACCAGAAAAAGCCCTGGCTCTGGTCAACAAGTATGCGAAAAATGCGACAGTATGAGCCAGATGATTGCAAATACCAGACCTAACCCAGTCATAACCGGCATTATCCTCTAAAATATTTATCGCAACCAGGTTTAATTGACTGTTTCGGTGTCGTACCACATTACTACGTGATCCAAACCAGAAAAAGCCCAGGATCTGGCCAACAAGTATGCGAAAAATGCGAAAGTATGAGGAAGATGATTGCAAATACCAGAAGTAACCCAGACATAACTGGCGTTATCCTCTAAAGTATTAATCGCAACCAGGTTTAATTGACTGTTTCGGTGTCGTACCACGTTACTACGTGGTCCAACCCAGAAAAAGGCAAGGATCTGACCATTCAAGAATGCGAAAAATGCGAAAGTACGAGCCAGATGATTGCAAGTACCAGAACTGACCCAGACATAACCAGCGTTATCCTCTAAAATACTAATCGGAACCAGTTTGAATTGCCTGTTGCAGTGTGGTACCACATTACTACGTGTTCCAAACGAGAAATAGCCCAGGATCTGGCCAACAAGTATGCGAAAAATGCGAAAGTACGAGCCAGATGAGGGCAAATCCCAGACCTAACCGAGACATAACCGGCGTTATCCTCTAAAATATTAATCGCAACCAGGTTTAATTGACTGTTTCGGTGTGGTACCGCATTACTACGTGATACAAACCAGAAAAAGGCCAGGATCTGGCCAACAAGAATGTGGGAAATGCGAAAGTACGAGACAGGTGAGGGCAAATCCCAGACCTAACCGAGACATAACCAGCGTTATCCTCTAAAATATTAATCGCAACCAGGCTTAATTATCTGTTTCAGTGTGGTACCACATTACTACGTGATCCAAACCAGAAAAAACCCAGGATCTGGCCAACAAATACGCGAAAAATGCGAAAGTACGAGCCAGATGATTGCAAGTACCAGAACTGACCCAGACATAACCAGCGTTATCCTCTAAAATACTAATCGGAACCAGTTTTAATTGCCTGTTTCAGTGTGGTACCACATTACTACGTGATCCAAACGAGAAATAGCCCAGGATCTGGCCAACAAGTATGCGAAAAAAGCGAAAGTACGAGCCAGATGAGGGCAAATCCCAGACCTAACCGAGACATAACCGGCGTTATCCTCTAAAATATTAATCGCAACCAGGTTTAATTGACTGTTTCGGTGTGGTACCGCATTACTACGTGATACAAACCAGAAAAAGGCCAGGATCTGGCCAACAAGAATGTGGGAAATGCGAAAGTACGAGACAGGTGAGGGCAAATCCCAGACCTAACCGAGACATAACCAGCGTTATCCTCTAAAATATTAATCGCAACCAGGCTTAATTATCTGTTTCAGTGTGGTACCACATTACTACGTGATCCAAACCAGAAAAAACCCAGGATCTGGCCAACAAATACGCGAAAAATGCGAAAGTACGAGCCAGATGATTGCAAGTACCAGAACTGACCCAGACATAACCAGCGTTATCCTCTAAAATACTAATCGGAACCAGTTTTAATTGCCTGTTTCAGTGTGGTACCACATTACTACGTGATCCAAACGAGAAATAGCCCAGGATCTGGCCAACAAGTATGCGAAAAATGCGAAAGTACGAGCCGGATGAGGGAAAATCCCAGACATACCGAGACATAACCGGCGTTATCCTCTAAAATATTAATCGCAACCAGGTTTAATTGACTGTTTCGGTGTGGTACCGCATTACTACGTGATCCAAAGCAGAAAAAGCCCTGGATCTGGCCACAAGCATGCGAAAAATGCGAAACTACGAGCCAGATGAGGGCAAATCCCAGACCTAACCGAGACATAACCGGCGTTATCCTCTAAAATATTAATCGCAACCAGGTTTAATTGACTGTTTCGGTGTGGTACCGCATTACTACCTGATCCAAAGCAGAAAAAGCCCTGGATCTGGCCAACAAGTATGCGAACAATGCGAAAGTACGAGCCAGATGATTGCAAATACCAGAACTAACCCAGACGTAACCTGCGTTATCCTCTAAAATACTATTCGGAACCAGCTTCTATTGACTGTTTCAGTGTGGTACCACATTACTACGTGGTCCAAGCCAGAAAAAGGCCTGGATCTGGCCAACAAGTATGCGAAAAATGCGAAAGTACGTGCCAGATGAGGGCAAATCCTAGACCTAACCGAGACATAACCGGCGTTACCCTCTAAAATATTAATCGCAACCAGGTTTAATTGACTGTTTCGGTGTGGAAACTCATTACTACGGGATCCAAACCAGAAAAAACCCAGGATCTGGCCAACAAGTATGCGAAAAATGCGAAAGTACGAGTCAGATGAGGGCAAATCCCAGACCTAACCGAGACATAACCGGCGTTATCCTCTAAAATATTAATCGCTACCAGGTTTAATTGTCTGTTTCAGTGTGGTACCACATTACTACTTAGTCCAAGCCAGAAAAAGGCCAGGATCTGGCCGACAAGTATGCGAAAAATGCGAAAGTACGAGCCAGGTGAGGGCAAATACCAGACCTAAACCAGACATAACCGGCGTTATCCTCTAAAATATTAATCGCAGCCAGGTTTAATTGACTGTTTCGGTGCGGTACCGCATTACTACCTGATCCAAAGCAGAAAAAGCCCTGGATCTGGCCAACAAGTATGCGAACAATGCGAAAGTAGGAGCCAGATGATTGCAAATACCAGAACTAACCCAGACTTAACCTGCGTTATCCTTTAAAATACTATTCGGAACCTGTTTTTATTGACTGTTTCGGTGTAGTACCGCATTACTACCTGACCCAAAGCAGAAAAAGCCCTGGATCTGGCCAACAAGTATGCGAAAAATGCGAAAGTACGAGCCAGATGAGGGCAAATCCCAGACCTAACCGAGACATAACCGGCGTTATCCTCTACAATATTAATCGCAACCAGGTGTAATTGACTGTTTCGGTGTGGTACCGCATTACTACGTGATCCAAAGCAGAAAATGCCCTGGATCTGGCCAACAAGTATGCGAAAAATGCGAAAGTACGAGCCAGATGAGGGCAAATCCCAGACCTAACCCAGACATAACCGGCGTTATCCTCTAAAATATTAATCGCAACCAGGTTTAATTGACTGTTTCAGTGTGGTACCACATTACTACGTGGTCCAAGCCAGAAAAAGTCCAGGATCTGGCCAACAAGTATGCGAAAAATGCGAAAGTACGAACCACATGAGGGCAAATACCAGACCTAACCGAGACATAACCGGCGTTATCCTCTAAAATATTAATCGCAACCAGGTTTAATTGACTGTTTCGGTGTGGAAACTCATTACTACGGGATCCAAACCAGAAAAAACCCAGGATCTGGCCAACAAGTATGCGAAAAATGCGAAAGTACGAGCCAGATGTGGGCAAATTCCAGACATACCGAGACATAACCGGCGTTATCCTCTAAAATATTAATCGCAACCAGGTTTAATTGACTGTTTCGGTGTGGTACCACATTACTACCAGATCCAAAGCAGAAAAAGCCCTGGATCAGGCTAACAAGTATGCGAACAATGCGAAAGTACGAGCCAGATGATTGCATATACCAGAACTAACCCAGACTTAACCTGCGTTATCCTCGAAGATACTATTCGGAACCAGTTTTTATTGACTGTTTCGGTGTGGTACCACATTACTACGTGATCCAAACGAGAAATAGCCCAGGATCTGGCCAACAAGTATGCGAAAAATGCGAAAGTACGAGTCAGATGAGGGCAATTCCCAGACCTAACCGAAACGTAACCGGCGTTATCCTCTACAATATTAATCGCAACCAGGTGTAATTGACTGTTTCGGTGTGGTACCGCATTACTACGTGATCCAAAGCAGAAAATGCCCTGGATCTGGCCAACAAGTATGCGAAAAATGCGAAAGTACGAGCCAGATGAGGGCAAATCCCAGACCTAACCCAGACATAACCGGCGTTATCCTCTAAAATATTAATCGCAACCAGGTTTAATTGACTGTTTCAGTGTGGTACCACATTACTACGTGGTCCAAGCCAGAAAAAGGCCAGGATCTGGCCAACAAGTATGCGAAAAATGCGAAAGTACGAACCACATGAGGGCAAATACCAGACCTAACCGAGACATAACCGGCGTTATCTTCTAAAATATTAATCGCAACCAGGTTTAATTGACTGTTTCGGTGTGGAAACTCATTACTACGGGATCCAAACCAGAAAAAACCCAGGATCTGGCCAACAAGTATGCGAAAAATGCGAAAGTACGAGCCAGATGAGGGCAAATCCCAGACCTAACCGAGACATAACCGGCGTTATCCTCTAAAATATTAATCGCAACCAGGCTTAATTATCTGTTTCAGTGTGGTACCACATTACTACGTGATCCAAACCAGAAAAAACCCAGGATCTGGCCAACAAATGCGCGAAAAATGCGAAAGTACGAGCCAGATGAGGGCAAATCCTAGACCTAACCGAGACATAACCGGCGTTATCCTCTAAAATATTAATCGCAACCAGGTTTAATTGATTGTTTCGGTGTGGTACCGCATTACTACGTGATACAAACCAGAAAAAGGCCAGGATCTGGCCAACAAGTATGTGGGAAATGCGAAAGTACGAGACAGGTGAGGGCAAATCCCAGACCTAACCGAGACATAACCAGCGTTATCCTCTAAAATATTAATCGCAACCAGGTTTAATTGACTGTTTCGGTGTGGAAACTCATTACTACGGGATCCAAATCAGAAAAATCCCAGGATCTGGCCAACAAGTATGCGAAAAATGCGAAAGTACGAGCCAGATGATGGCAAATCCCAGACCTAACCGAGACATAACCGGCGTTATCCTCTAAAATATTAATCGCAACCAGGTTTAATTGACTGTTTCGGTGTGGTACCGCATTACTACGTGATACAAACCAGAAAAAGGCCAGGATCTGGCCAACAAGTATGTGGGAAATGCGAAAGTACGAGACAGGTGAGGGCAAATCCCAGACCTAACCGAGACATAACCAGCGTTATCCTCTGAAATATTAATCGCAACCAGGCTTAATTATCTGTTTCAGTGTGGTACCACATTACTACGTGATCCAAACCAGAAAAAACCCAGGATCTGGCCTACAAATACGCGAAAAATGCGAAAGTACGAGCCAGATGATTGCAAGTACCAGAACAGACCCAGACATAACCAGCGTTATCCTCTAAAATACTAATCGGAACCAGTTTTAATTGCCTGTTTCAGTGTGGTACCACATTACTACGTGATCCAAACGAGAAATAGCCCAGGATCTGGCCAACAAGTATGCTAAAAATGCGAAAGTACGAGCCAGATGAGGGCAAATCCCAGACCTAACCGAGACATAACCGGCGTTATCCTCTAAAATATTAATCGCAACCAGGTTTAATTGTCTGTTTCAGTGTGGTACCACATTACTACTTAGTCCAAGCCAGAAGAAGGCCAGGATCTGGCCAACAAGAATGCGAAAAATGCGAAAGTACGAGCAAGGTGAGGGCAAATACCAGACCTAAACCAGACATAACCGGCGTTATCCTCTAAAATATTAATCGCAGCCAGGTTTAATTGACTGTTTCGGTGCGGTACCGCATTACTACCTGATCCAAAGCAGAAAAAGCCCTTGATCTGGCCAACAAGTATGCGAACAATGCGAAAGTAGGAGCCAGATGATTGCAAATACCAGAACTAACCCAGACATAACCGGCGTTATCCTCTAAAATATTAATCGCAACCAGGTTTAATTGACTGTTTCGGTGTGGAAACTCATTACTACGGGATCCAAACCAGAAAAAACCCAGGATCTGGCCAACAAGTATGCGAACAATGCGAAAGTAGGAGCCAGATGATTGCAAATACCAGAACTGACCCAGACATAACCGGCGTTATCATCTAAAATATTAATCGCAACCAGGTTTAATTGACTGTTGCGGTGTGGTAACGCATTACTACGTGATCCAAACCAGAAAAAGCCCAGGATCTGTCCAGCAAGTATGCGAAAAATGCGAAAGTACGAGCCATATGGGGGCAAATACCAGACTTAACCGAGACGTAACCGGCGTTATCCACTAAAATATCAATCGCAACCAGGTTTAGCTGGGTGTTGCGGTGTGGAACCACATTACGACGGGATCCAAACCACAAGAAACCCAAGATCTGGCCAACAAGTATGTGAAAAATGCGAAAGTATGTACTAAATGATGGCAAATACCAGACCTAACCCAGGCATAACCGGCGTTCTCCACTAAAATATTAGTCACACCAGCTTTTATTGACCGTTTCAGTGTGGTACCACATTACTACGTGATCCAAACCAGAAAAAGCCCAGTATCTGGCCAACAAGTATGTCGAAAGTGCGAAAGTATGAGGAAGATAATTGCAAATACCAGACGTAACCCAGTCATAACCGGCATTATCCTCTAAAATGTTAATCGCAACCAGGTTTAATTGACTGTTTCGGTGTGGTACCGCATTACTACGGGTTCCAAGCCAGAAAAAACCCATGATCTGGTCAACAGGTATGCGAAAAATGCGACAGTATGAGCCAGATGATTGCAAATACCAGATCTAACCCAGATATGACCAGCGTTATCCTCTAAAATATTAATCGGAACCAGCTTTTATTGAATGTTTCGTTGTGGTACCACATTAATACGTGATCCAAACCAGAAATATCCCAGCATCTGGCAACAACTAAGCGAAAAATGCGAAAGTACGAGCCAGATGAGGGCAATTCCCAGACCTAAACGAGACATAACCGGCGTTATCCTCTAAAATATTAATCACAACCAGGTTTAATTGACTGTTCCGGTGTGGTACCGCATTACTACGTGATCCAAACCAGAAAAAGCCCTGGCTCTGGTCAACAAGTATGCGAAAAATGCGACAGTATGAGCCAGATGATTGCAAATACCAGACCTAACCCAGTCATAACCGGCATTATCCTCTAAAATATTTATCGCAACCAGGTTTAATTGACTGTTTCGGTGTCGTACCACATTACTACGTGATCCAAACCAGAAAAAGCCCAGGATCTGGCCAACAAGTATGCGAAAAATGCGAAAGTATGAGGAAGATGATTGCAAATACCAGAAGTAACCCAGACATAACTGGCGTTATCCTCTAAAATATTAATCGCAACCAGGTTTAATTGACTGTTTCGGTGTCGTACCACGTTACTACGTGGTCCAACCCAGAAAAAGGCAAGGATCTGACCATTCAAGAATGCGAAAAATGCGAAAGTACGAGCCAGATGAGAGCAAATCCCAGTCCTAACCGAGACATACCCGTCGCTATCCTCTAAAATATTAATCGCAACCAGGTTTAATTGACTGCTCCGGTGTGGTACCGCATTACTACGTGATCCAAACCAGAAAAAGCCCAGGATCTGGCCAACAAGTATGCGAAAAATGCGAAAGTAAGAGGAAGATGATTGCAAATACCAGACGTAACCCAGACATAACTGGAGTTATCCTCTAAAATATAAATCGCAACCTGGTTTAATTGACTGTTTCGGTGTCGTACCACATTACTACGTGATCCAAACCAGAAAAAGGCAAGGATCTGACCATTCAAGTATGCGAAAAATGCGAAAGTACGAGCCAGATGAGGGCAAATCCCAGTCCTAACCGAGACATACCCGTCGCTATCCTCTAAAATATTAATCGCAACCGGGTTTAATTGACTGTTCCGATGTGGTACCGCATTACTACGTGATCCAAACCAGAAAAAGCCCAGGATCTGGCCAACAAGTATGCGAAAAATGCGAAAGTACGAGCCATATGGGGGCAAATACCAGACCTAACTTAGACGTAACCGGCGTTATCCTCTAAAATATTAATCGCAACCAGGTTTAACTGACTGTTGCGGTGAGGAACTACATTACGACGGGATCCAAACCACAAGAAACCCAAGATCTGGCCAACAAGTATGTGAAAAATGCGAAAGTATGTACTAAATGATGGCAAATACCAGACATAACCCACGGCATAACCGGCGTTCTCCACTAAAATATTAATCACACTAGCTTTTATTGACCGTTTCAGTGTGGTACCACATTACTACGTGATCCAAACCAGAAAAAGCCCAGGATCTGGCCAACAAGTATGTCATAAGTGCGAAAGTATGAGGAAGATAATTGCCAATACCAGACGTAACCCAGTCATAACCGGCATTATCCTCTACAGTGTTAATCGCAACCAGGTTTAATTGACTGTTTCGGTGTGGCACCGCATTACTACGGGGTCCATGCCAGAAAAAACCCATGATCTGGCCAACAAGTATGCGAAAAATGCGAAAGTATGAGCCAGATGATTGGAAATACCAGAACTAACCCAGACATAACCAGCGTTATCCTCTAAAATATTAACCGGACCAGCTTTTATTGAATGTTTCAGTGTGGTACCACATTACTACGTGATCCAAACCAGAAAAAGCCCAGGATCTGGCCAGCAAGTATGCGAAAAATGCGAAAGTACGAGCCAGAAGAGCTCAAATCCCAGACCTAACCGAGCCATAACCGGCATTATCGTCTAAAATATTAATCGCAACCAGGTTTAAATAACTGCTCCGGTGTGGTAACGCATTACTACGTGATCCAAAATAGAAAAAGGCCAGGATCTGGCCAACAAGTATGCGAAAAATGCGAAAGTACGAGCCAGATGAGGGCAAATACCAGACCTAGCCGAGACATAACCGACATTATCCACTAAAATATTAATCGCAACCAGGTTTAATTGACTGTTTCGTTATGGTACCGCATTACTACGGGGTCCAAGCCAGAAATATCTCAAGATCTGGCAACAAGTACGCGAAAAATGCGAAAGTACGAGCCAGATGAGGGCAAATACCAGATCTAAACCAGACCTAACCAGCGTTATCCTCTAAAATATTAATCGGAACCAGCTTTTATTGAATGTATCATTGTGGTACCACATTACTAAGTGATCCAAACCAGAAATATCCCAGGATCTGGCAACAAGTATGCGAAAAATGCAAAAGTACGAGCCAGATGAGGGCAAATCCCAGACCTAACCCAGACATAACCGGCGTTATCCTCTAAAATATTAATCGCAACAAGTTTTAATTGACTGTTTCGGTGTGGTACCGCATTAGTACGTGATCCGAGTTAGAATAAACCCCGGATTCTGGGCAACAAGTATGCGAAAAATGCGAAAGTATGAGCCAGATGATTGGAAATACCAGAACTAACCCTGACATAACCAGCGTTATCCTCTAAAATATTAATCGGACCAGCTTTTATTGAATGTTTCAGTGTGGTACCACATTACTACGTGATCCAAACCAGAAAAAGCCCTGGATCTGGCCAACAGGTATGCGAAAAATGCGACAGTACGAGCTAGATTAGCTCAAATCCCAGACCTAACCGAGACATAACCGGCGTTATCGTCTAAAATATTAATCGCAACCAGGTTTAAGTGACTGCTCCGATGCGGTAACGCATTACTACGTGATACAAAACAGAAAAAGGCCAGGATCTGGCCAACAAGTATGCGAAAAATGCGAAATTACGAGCCAGATGAGGGCAAATACCAGACCTAGCCGAGACATAACCGACGTTATCCTCTAAAATATTAATCGCAACCAGCTTTAATTGACTGTTTCGGTTTGGTACCGCATTACTACGGGCTCCAAGCCAGAAAAAGCCCAGGATCTGGACAAGTATGCGAAAAAAGCGAAAGTATGTGCCAGATGATTGCAAATACCACATCTAACCCAAACATAACCAGCGTTATCCTCTAAAATATTAATCACAACCAGGTTTGATTGACTGTTCCGGTGTGGTACCGCATTACTACGTGATCCAAACCAGAAAAAGCCCTGGGTCTGGCCAACAAGTACGCGAAAAATGCGAAAGTACGAGCTGATGAGGGCAAATTCCAGACCTAACCGAGACATAACCGGCGTTATCCTCTAAAATGTTAATCGCAACCAGGTTTAATTGACTGTTCCGGTGTGGTACCGCATTACTACGTGATCCAAACCAGAAAAAGCCCTGGGTCTGGCCAACAAGTATGCGAAAAATGCGAAAGTATGAGCCAGATGAATGGAAATACCAGAACTAACCCAGACATAACCAGCGTTATCCTCTAAAATATTAATCGGACCAGCTTTTATTGAATGTTTCAGTGTGGTACCACATTACTACGGGGTCCAAGCCAGAAAAAACCCATGATCTGGCCAACAAGTATGTGAAAAATGCGACAGTATGAGCCAGATGATTGCAAATACCAGATCTAACCCAGACATAACCAGCGTTATCCTCTAAAATATTAATCGGAACCAGCTTTTATTGAATGTATCATTGTGGTACCACATTACTACGTGATCCAAACCAGAAATATCCCAGGATCTGGCAAGAAGTATGCGAAAAATGCGAAAGTGCGAGGCAGCTGAGGGCAAATACCAGACCTAACCGAGACATTACCGACGTTATCCACTAAAATATTAATCGCAACCAGGTTTAATTGACTGTTTCGTGGTGTTACCGCATTACTACGTGATCCATACCAGAAAAAACCCAGGATCTGGCGAACAAGTATGCGAAAAACGCGATAGTACGAGCCAGATGATTGCAAATACCAGAACTAACCCAGACATATCCAGCGTTATCCTCTAAAATACTAATCGGAACCAGCTTTTATTGACTGTTTCGGTGTTGTACCACATTACTACGTGATCCAAACCAGAAGAAACCCAGCATCTGGCCAACAAGTATGCGAAAAATGCGAAGGTACGAGCCAGATGTGGGCAAATCCCAGACCTAAACGATACCCAACCGGAGTTTTCCTTTAAAATATTGATCGAGGCCACATTTAACTGACTGTTCAGTGTGGTCCCACATTACTGCGTGATCCAAACCAGAAAAAGCCCAGGATAAGGCAAACAAGTGTGCGATGAATGCGAAAGTATGAGACAGATGATTGCAAGTACCAGACTTAACACAAACCTAAAGGGTGATATCCTCTAAAATATTGATCGAATCCAGGTTCAATTGACTGTTTCATTCTGGTACCATATTACTGAGTGATCCAAACCAGTAAAAGCCCAGGATCTTGCCATTCAAGTATGCGAAAAATGCGAAAGTATGAGCCAGATCATGGCAATTACCAAACCTAACCCAGACATAACCGGCGTTACCCCCAAAAATATTAATCGCAACCAGGTTTCATTGCCTGTATCGGTGTGGTACCACATTACTACGGGATCCAAACCAGAAAACACCCAGGATCTTGCCATTCAAGTATGCGAAAATTGCGGACGTATGAGCTAGATGATGGCAAATACCAGACCTAACCGAGACATAACCGGCGTTACCCTCTAAAATATTAATCGCAACCAGGTTTAATTGACTGTTCCGGTGTAGTACCGCATTACTACGTGATCCAAACCAGAAAAAGCCCTGGGTCTGGCCAACAAGTATGCGAAAAATGCGAAAGTACGAGCTGATGAGGGCAAATCCCAGACCTAACCGAGACATAACCGGCGTTATCCTCTAAAATATTAATCGCAACCAGTTTTAATTGACTGTTTCGGTGTGGTACCGCATTACTACGTGATCCAAACCAGAAAAAGCCCTGGATCTGGCCATCAAGTATGCGAAAAATGCGAAAGTACGAGCCAGATGACGGTAAATCTCAGACCTAACCGAGACATAACCGGCGTTATACTCCAAAATATTAATCGCAAACAGGTTTAATTGACTGTTTCGGTGTGGTACCACATTACTGCGTGATCCAAACCAGAAAAAGCCCAGGATCTGGACAACAAGTATACGAAAAAAGCGAAAGTATGTGCCAGATGATTGCAAATACCACATCTAACCCAAACATAACCAGCGTTATCCTCCAAAATATTAATTGCAACCAGGTTTAATTGACTGCTTCGGTGTGGAACCACATTACTACGGGTTCCAATCCAGAAAAAGCCCAGGATCTGGCCAGCAAGTATGCGAAAAATGCGAAAGTATGAGCCAGATGATTGCAAATACCAGACCTAACACAAACCTAAACGGTGTTATCCTCTTAAATATTGATCGAAACCAAGTTGAATTGGCTGTTTCAGTCTGATACCACTTTACTACGTGATCCACACCAGAAAGAAACACAGGATCTGGCAAACCAGTATACGAAGAATGCGAAAGTATGAGCCAGATGATTGCAAATACCAGAACTAACCCAGACATAACCAGCGTTATCCTCTAAAATACTAATCGGAACCAGGTTTAGTTGACTGTTTCAGTGTGGTACCACATTACTACGTGCTCCAAACCAGAAAAAGTCCTGGATCTGGCCAACAAGTATGGGAAAAATGCGAAAGTATGAGTGTTTAAAGACCTTAACCGCCCTAAGGGGTGGGGGGGGGGGTTATTTTAGTCTGACGTGGTCCGGATTACGAGGGAAAGGACACTGGGAAAAAGTATTGAATAAATTGATGCACCAGAATTTGCTCAAGAAATTAACGTTTATTTTTAATCAAAAAAAAAAAAAACGGAAAAAAACCGCCTCGACGTCGGTCCGACGTCTGGGGAAAAAAACCTGGGCCGGCTTCTCCTGGCCAAGTTCGCGATGTGTTGTTCTGTAACAAGGAAAGACAAGGCTGGATTTAAATACCTATTAACGCTTGTCGCGTCGCCTGTCTCGCTCTATCTCGCACGCTCCTGTCTGTGCCGTTCGCACTCGAGAGCGGAGATTACAGACACGTCTCGACGAACTGAGATATGTATAAGTGGACTGTATATGTGAACGTTCTCACAAATCGAGAACGTTCGATCGCTGTGCGGAAGAAGAGATCTAATTTCTCAATTCTCCGCTTTTTAGCGATCGTTGAATGCCGCAGGAAAGGACAACGGGTGGAGGTCGTAAAGCTCCAAATGCTGTCCAAACCGCAGTTTCTCACCGTTCCCTGCGTACAAGACGCGGTGTGGTGTAGCCCTTAACGGCGCACGTAGCGTCTTACGTTTAAAGGAGCATACACCACGGTGCTCATTATGCGTTGCTCTACGCACAGGGTACGTACTCACTGGCGGTCAAGGAGCGTTGCTCGAGCAGGTTGAGCTAAGAAGTCCGGAATTTCTTAGCCCCGACCTGAGAAACGGTGAGCCCACATAGGGTATCGGTCAGAGACCACCCTAGGGGTGATATACAAAACCGTGCGGACAATTCAACTTGTCGCACGACCGCGTCAAATGCAGCAGTCCGTACGACAAATTCTTACACGACCGCGAAACTCAAACGTCACGTGAAGATAATCAGCCTCACACGACCGCGTCAAATGCAGCAGTCCGTGGAGAAATCAGTAGTGAGTTGGCCGTAGCCACTGGCCGAAACTGGACTTCCGACGACCGCTGGTTGCAGCGAGACGTTGGAAAGTCAGCCTCACGACCGCGTCAAATGCAGCAGTCCGTGATAATGCCAGCCTCGCACGACCGCGTCAAATGCAGCAGTCTGTGGAGTCGTCAGTACTGATCGGGCCGTAGCCCTTGCTGAGACTGGAGTTTCGACACACGGGAAACGATTCTTATCTCGATTCCCCTTTCATGACCGCGTAGCACAAACGTCACATGAAAGTTGGACGAAAACCCACAGTCTTTTAAATTTTATTAATAATCTCGCCAAGCGGGAACCGAAGTTTTTCAATTCCCTCACACGACCACGTAACTCGAGCGTCACGTGCTATTCGGCGAGATTGTACAGTCAATAATCGGGGCTGATAAAATGCCTCACCGATTTAGTTAATCTTGAGCAATAATTTAAACTTCTCAACGAAAGGTTCGAGTGTTCTCAGAACCTATATTCGGAGATTTGGTTTCGTCGAGGAGCGGAACCGTTTGTCGATCTGCTCGCTGCGAGGACTCGCTATCGAGTCTCGAAGCTAAGAAGCGAACAGACATCCGCAGTCGCGGCCACGAGAGGGGTAATCACCACCTCGCGGCGCTATCCCTGCTCTTCAATGTCTATCTCTTCTTAATTTCAATATTCCTCTACCCTCTCTGTTTATGGATCTTCGACGATCGATCCCAAGTAAATATATTGGGTCGATCACGTGACTGAGAGCAACCAACACTCGCGTATGGTTTTTCTAACCTGTATCGTTCCGTGTACCGAACTACGCATCAGAGAGTCTCTGGAATGTCGCGTACACGAAAAACAATACCGTACGAGGAATTTATGGTTCTCAGTTATAATTCACGTTAACTTGAATATTTCTCTAAACGGTTCTCAAATCCGTCAATTAACGCGACATTTAAACAATGAGGAAGATGATTCCAATACCAGACGTAACCAAGTCATAACTGGCGTTATCCTCTAAAATATTAATCACAACCAGGTTTAATTGACTGTTTCGGTGTCGTACCACATTACTACGTGATCCAAACCAGAAAAAGCCCAGGATCTGGCCAACAAGTATGCGAAAAAAGCGAAAGTATGTGCCAGATGATTGCAAACACCACATCTAACCCAAACATAACCAGCGTTATCCTGCAAAATATTAATCGCAAACAGGTTTAATTGACTGTTTCGGTGTGGTACCACATTACTACGTGATCCAAACCAGAAAAAACGCTGGATCTGGCCAACAACTATGCGAAAGACGCGAAAGTATAAGCCAGATGATTGCAAATACCAGAACTAACCAAGACATAACCAGCGTTATCCTCTAAAATACTAATCGGAACCAGCTGTCATTGACTGTTTCTGTGTGGTACCACATTACTACGTGATCCAAACCAGAAAAAGCCCAGGATCTGGCCAACAAGTATGCGAAAAATGCGAATGTACGAGACTGATGACGGCAAATCCCAGACCTAACCGAGACATAACCGGCGTTATCCTCTAAAATATTAATCGCAACCAGGTTTAATTGACTGTTTCGGTGTGCTACAGCATTACTACGTGTTCCAAACCAGAAATATCCCAGGATCTGGCCAACAAGTATGCGAAAACCGAGAAAGTATGAGCCAGATGGTTGCAAATACCAGACCTAACCGAGACATAACCGGCGTTATCCTCAAAAATATTAATCGCAAACAGGTTTAATTGACTGTTTCGGTGTGGAACCACATTACTACGTGATCCAAACCAGAAATATCCCAGGATCTGGCCAACTAGTATGCGAAAAATGCGAAAGTACGAGCCAGATGAGGGCAAATCCCAGACCTGGCCGAGACATAACCGGCGTTATCCACTAAAATATTAATCGCAACCAGGTGTAATTGACTGTTTCGGTGTGGTACCACATTACTACGTGATCCAAACTAGAAAAAGCCCAGGATCCGGCCAACAAGTATGCGAAAAATGCGGAAGTATGTGCCAGATGATTGCAAATAGCAGAACTAACCCAAACATAACCAGCGTTATCCTCTAAAATATTAATCGCAACCAGGTTTAATTGACTGTTTCGTGGTGTTACCGCATTACTACGTGATCCATACCAGAAAAAACCCAGGATCTGGCGAACAAGTATGCGAAAAACGCGATAGTACGAGCCAGATGATTGCAAATACCAGAACTAACCCAGACATATCCAGCGTTATCCTCTAAAATACAAATCGGAACCAGCTTTTATTGACTGTTTCGGTGTTGTACCACATTACTACGTGATCCAAACCAGAAGAAACCCAGCATCTGGCCAACAAGTAAGCGAAAAATGCGAAGGTACGAGCCAGATGTGGGCAAATCCCAGACCTAAACGATACCCAACCGGAGTTTTCCTTTAAAATATTGATCGAGGCCACATTTAACTGACTGTTCAGTGTGGTCCCACATTACTGCGTGATCCAAACCAGAAAAAGCCCAGGATAAGGCAAACAAGTGTGCGATGAATGCGAAAGTATGAGACAGATGATTGCAAGTACCAGACTTAACACAAACCTAAAGGGTGATATCCTCTAAAATATTGGTTGAATCCAGGTTCAATTGACTGTTTCATCCTGGTACCATATTACTGAGTGATCCAAACCAGTAAAAGCCCAGGATCTTGCCATTCAAGTATGCGAAAAATGCGAAAGTATGAGCCAGGTCATGGCAATTACCAAACCTAACCCAGACATAACCGGCGTTACCCCCAAAAATATTAATCGCAACCAGGTTTCATTGCCTGTATCGGTGTGGTACCACATTACTACGGGATCCAAACCAGAAAACACCCAGGATCTTGCCATTCAAGTATGCGAAAATTGCGGACGTATGAGCTAGATGATGGCAAATACCAGACCTAACCGAGACATAACCGGCGTTATCCTCTACAATATTAATCGCAACCAGGTTTAATTGACTGTTCCGGTGTAGTACCGCATTACTACGTGATCCAAACCAGAAAAAGCCCTGGGTCTGGCCAACAAGTATGCGAAAAATGCGAAAGTACGAGCTGATGAGGGCAAATCCCAGACCTAACCGAGACATAACCGGCGTTATCCTCTAAAATATTAATCGCAACCAGTTTTAATTGACTGTTTCGGTGTGGTACCGCATTACTACGTGATCCAAACCAGAAAAAGCCCTGGATCTGGCCATCAAGTATGCGAAAAATGCGAAAGTACGAGCCAGATGACGGTAAATCTCAGACCTAACCGAGACATAACCGGCGTTATACTCCAAAATATTAATCGCAAACAGGTTTAATTGACTGTTTCGGTGTGGTACCACATTACTGCGTGATCCAAACCAGAAAAAGCCCAGGATCTGGACAACAAGTATACGAAAAAAGCGAAAGTATGTGCCAGATGATTGCAAATACCACATCTAACCCAAACATAACCAGCGTTATCCTCCAAAATATTAATTGCAACCAGGTTTAATTGACTGCTTCGGTGTGGAACCACATTACTACGGGTTCCAATCCAGAAAAAGCCCAGGATCTGGCCAACAAGTATGCGAAAAATGCGAAAGTATGAGCCAGATGATTGCAAATACCAGACCTAACACAAACCTAAACGGTGTTATCCTCTTAAATATTGATCGAAACCAAGTTGAATTGGCTGTTTCAGTCTGATACCACTTTACTACGTGATCCACACCAGAAAGAAACACAGGATCTGGCAAACCAGTATACGAAGAATGCGAAAGTATGAGCCAGATGATTGCAAATACCAGAACTAACCCAGACATAACCAGCGTTATCCTCTAAAATACTAATCGGAACCAGGTTTAGTTGACTGTTTCAGTGTGGTACCACATTACTACGTGCTCCAAACCAGAAAAAGTCCTGGATCTGGCCAACAAGTATGGGAAAAATGCGAAAGTATGAGTGTTTAAAGACCTTAACCGCCCTAAGGGGGGGGGGGGGGGTTATTTTAGTCTGACGTGGTCCGGATTACGAGGGAAAGGACACTGGGAAAAAGTATTGAATAAATTGATGCACCAGAATTTGCTCAAGAAATTAACGTTTATTTTTAATCAAAAAAGAAAAAAAACGGAAAAAACCGCCTAGACGTCGGTCCGACGTCTGGGGAAAAAAACCTGGGCCGGCTTCTCCTGGCCAAGTTCGCGATGTGTTGTTCTGTAACAAGGAAAGACAAGGCTGGATTTAAATACCTATTAACGCTTGTCGCGTCGCCTGTCTCGCTCTATCTCGCACGCTCCTGTCTGTGCCGTTCGCACTCGAGAGCGGAGATTACAGACACGTCTCGACGAACTGAGATATGTATAAGTGGACTGTATATGTGAACGTTCTCACAAATCGAGAACGTTCGATCGCTGTGCGGAAGAAGAGATCTAATTTCTCAATTCTCCGCTTTTTAGCGATCGTTGAATGCCGCAGGAAAGGACAACGGGTGGAGGTCGTAAAGCTCCAAATGCTGTCCAAACCGCAGTTTCTCACCGTTCCCTGCGTACAAGACGCGGTGTGGTGTAGCCCTTAACGGCGCACGTAGCGTCTTACGTTTAAAGGAGCATACACCACGGTGCTCATTATGCGTTGCTCTACGCACAGGGTACGTACTCACTGGCGGTCAAGGAGCGTTGCTCGAGCAGGTTGAGCTAAGAAGTCCGGAATTTCTTAGCCCCGACCTGAGAAACGGTGAGCCCACATAGGGTATCGGTCAGAGACCACCCTAGGGGTGATATACAAAACCGTGCGGACAATTCAACTTGTCGCACGACCGCGTCAAATGCAGCAGTCCGTACGACAAATTCTTACACGACCGCGAAACTCAAACGTCACGTGAAGATAATCAGCCTCACACGACCGCGTCAAATGCAGCAGTCCGTGGAGAAATCAGTAGTGAGTTGGCCGTAGCCACTGGCCGAAACTGGACTTCCGACGACCGCTGGTTGCAGCGAGACGTTGGAAAGTCAGCCTCACGACCGCGTCAAATGCAGCAGTCCGTGATAATGCCAGCCTCGCACGACCGCGTCAAATGCAGCAGTCCGTGGAGTCGTCAGTACTGATCGGGCCGTAGCCCTTGCTGAGACTGGAGTTTCGACACACGGGAAACGATTCTTATCTCGATTCCCCTTTCATGACCGCGTAGCACAAACGTCACATGAAAGTTGGACGAAAACCCACAGTCTTTTAAATTTTATTAATAATCTCGCCAAGCGGGAACCGAAGTTTTTCAATTCCCTCACACGACCACGTAACTCGAGCGTCACGTGCTATTCGGCGAGATTGTACAGTCAATAATCGGGGCTGATAAAATGCCTCACCGATTTAGTTAATCTTGAGCAATAATTTAAACTTCTCAACGAAAGGTTCGAGTGTTCTCAGAACCTATATTCGGAGATTTGGTTTCGTCGAGGAGCGGAATCGTTTGTCGATCTGCTCGCTGCGAGGACTCGCTATCGAGTCTCGAAGCTAAGAAGCGAACAGACATCCGCAGTCGCGGCTACGAGAGGGGTAATCACCACCTCGCGGCGCTATCCCTGCTCTTCAATGTCTATCTCTTCTTAATTTCAATATTCCTCTACCCTCTCTGTTTATGGATCTTCCACGATCGATCCCAAGTAAATATATTGGGTCGATCACGTGACTGAGAGCAACCAACACTCGCGTATGGTTTTTCTAACCTGTATCGTTCCGTGTACCGAACTACGCATCAGAGAGTCTCTGGAATGTCGCGTACACGAAAAACAATACCGTACGAGGAATTTATGGTTCTCAGTTATAATTCACGTTAACTTGAATATTTCTCTAAACGGTTCTCAAATCCGTCAATTAACGCGATATTTAAACAATGAGGAAGATGATTCCAATACCAGACGTAACCAAGTCATAACTGGCGTTATCCTCTAAAATATTAATCACAACCAGGTTTAATTGACTGTTTCAGTGTGGACCCACATTACTACTTGGTCCAAGCCAGAAAAAGGCCAGGATCTGGCCAACAAGTATGCGAAAAAAGCGAAAGTATGTGCCAGATGATTGCAAATACCACATCTAACCCAAACATAACCAGCGTTATCCTCTAAAATATTAATCGCAACCAGGTTTAATTGACTGTTCCAGAGTGGTCCCACATTACTACTTGGTCCAAGCCAGAATAAGGTCAGGATCTGGCCAACAAGTATGCGAAAAATGCGAAAGTACGAGCCAGATGAGGGCAAATCCCAGACCTAACCGAGACATAACCGGCGTTATCCTCTAAGATATTAATCGCAACCAGGTTTAATTGACTGTTTCGGTGTGGTACAGCATTACTACGTGATCCAAACCAAAAATATCCCAGGATATGGCCAACAAGTATGCGAAAAACGAGAAAGTATGAGCCAGATGGTTGCAAATACTAGACCTAACCGAGACATAACCGGCGTTATCCTCAAAAATATTAATCGCAAACTGGTTTAATTGACTGTTTCGGTGTGGTACCACATTACTACGTGATCCAAACCAGAAACATCCCAGGATCTGACCAACTAGTATGCGAAAAATGCGAAAGTACGAGCCAGATGAGGGCAAATCCCAGAACTAACCGAGACATAACCGGCGTTATCCTCTAAGATATTAATCGCAACCAGGTTTAATTGACTGTTTCGGTGTGGTACAGCATTACTATGTGATCCAATCCAGAAAAAGCCCTGGATATGGCCAACAAGTATGCGAAAAATGCGGAAGTATGAGCTAGGTGATGGCAATGACCAGGCCAAACCCAGACATAACCGGTGTTATCCTGTAAAATATTGATCGAATCCAGGTTTAGTTGACTGTTTCATTCTGGTACCATATTAGTACGTGATCCAAACCAGAAAAAGCCCAGGATCTGCCCAACAAGTATGCGGAAAATGCGAAAGTATGAGCCAGATGATTGCAAATACCAGACCTAACCGAGACATAACCGGCGTTATCCTCTAAAATATTAATCGGAACCAGGTTTAATTGACTGTTTCGTTGTGGTACCGCATTACTATGTGATCCAATCCAGAAAAAGCCCTGGATATGGCCAACAAGTATGCGAAAAATGCCAAGGTACGAGCCAGATGAGGGCAAATCCCAGACATAACTGAGGCATAACCGGCGTTATCCTCCAAAATATTAATCGCAAGCAGCTTTAATTGACTGTTTCAGTGTGGAACCACATTACTACGGAATCCAAACCAGAGAAAGCCCTGGATCTGGCCAACAAGTATGCGAAAAATGCGAAAGTACGAGCCAGATAAGGGCAAATACCAGGCCTAACCGAGACATAACCGGCGTTATCTTCTAAAATATTAATCACAACCAGGTTTAATTGACTGTATCGGTGTGGTACAGCATTACTACCTGATCCAAACCAGAAATATTCCAGGATCTGGCCAGCAAGTATGCGAAAAACGAGAAGGAATGAGCCGGATGGTTGCAAATACCAGACCTAACCGAGACATAACCGGCGTTATCCTCAAAAATATTAATCGCAAACAGGTTTAATTGACTGTTTCGGTGTGGTACCACATTACTACGTGGTCCAAGCCAGAAATATCCCAGGATCTGGCCAACTAGTATGCGAAAAATGCGAATGTACGAGCCAGATGAGGGCAAATCCCAGACCTGGCCGAGACATAACCGGCGTTATCCTCTAAAATATTAATCGCAACCAGGTTTAATTGATTGTATCGGTGTGGTACAGCATTACTACGTGATCCAAACCAGAAATATCCCAGGATCTGGCCAACAAGTATGCGAAAAACGCGAAAGTATGAGCCCGATGATTGCAAATCCCAGACATAACCGAGACATGACCGGCGTTATCCTCTAAAATATTAATCGCAAGCAGGTTTAATTGATTGTTTCGGTGTGGTACCGCATTACTATGTGATCCAATCGAGAAAAAGTCCTGGATCTGGCCAACAAGTATGCGAAAAATGCGAAGGTACGAGCCAGATGAGCTCAAATCCCAGACCTAACCGAGACATAGCCGGCGTTATCCTCTAAAATATTAATCGCAACCAGGTTTAAATGACTGTTTCGGTGTGGAACCACATTACTACGGGGTCTAAACCAGAAAAAACCCAGGGTCTGGCCAACAAGTATGTGAAAAACGCGAAAGAATGAGCCCGATGATTGCACATACCAGAACTAACCCAAACATAACCAGCGTTATCCTCCAAAATATTAATCGGAACCAGGTTTAATTGACTGTTTCGGTGTGGTACCGCACTACTATGAGATCCAATCCAGAAAAAGCCCTGGATATGGCCAACAAGTATGCGAAAAATGCGAAGGTACGAGCCAGATGAGGGCAAATCCCAAACATAACTGAGGCATAACTGGCGTTATCCTCTAAAATATTAATCACAACCAGGTTTAATTGACTGTATCGGTGTGGTACAGTATTACTACGTGATACAAACCAGAAATATCCCAGGATCTGGCCAACAAGTATGCGAAAAACGAGAAAGAATGAGCCGGATGGTTGCAAATACCAGACCTAACCGAGACATAACCGGCGTTATCCTCAAAAATATTAATCGCAAACAGGTTTAATTGACTGTTTCGGTGTGGTACCACATTACTACGTGTTCCAAACCGGAAATATTCCAGGATCTGGCCACAAGTATGCGAAAAACGAGAAAGTATGAGCCAGATGGTTGCGTATACCAGACCTAACCGAGACATAACCCGCGTTATCCACAAAAATATTAATCGCAACTTGGTTTAATTGACTGCTTCGGCGTGGTACCGCATTACTACCTGATCCAAACCAGAAAAAGGCCAGGATCTAGCCAACAAGTATGCGAAAAATGCGGAAGTATGTGCCAGGTGATTGCAAATAGCAGAACTAACCCAAACATAACCAGCGTTATCCTCTAAAATATTAATCGGAACCAGGTTTAGTTGACTGTTTCGTTGTGGAACCACATTACTACGGAATCCAAACCAGAAAAAACCCAGGATCTGGCCAACAAGTATGCGAAAAATGCGAAAGTATGTTCCAGATGATTGCAAATACCACATCTAACCCAAACACAACCAGAGTTATCCTCCAAAATATTAATCGCAACCAGGTTTAATTGACTGCTTCGGTGTGGAACCACATTACTACGGGTTCTAATCCAGAAAAAACGCTGGATCTGGCCAACAACTATGCGAAAAACGCGAAAGTATAAGCCAGATGATTGCAAATACCAGAACTAACCCAGACATAACCAGCGTTATCCTTTAAAATACTAATGGGAGCCAGCTTTTATTGACTGTTTCAGTGTGGTACCGCATTACGACGGGATAAAACCCACAAAAAACCCAAGATCTGGCCAACAAGTATGCGAATAATGCGAAAGTACGAGCCAGATGAGGGCAAATCCCAGACCTAACCGAGACATAACCGGCGTTATCCTCTAAGATGTTAATCGCAACCAGGTTTAATTGACTGTTTCGGTGTGGTACAGCATTACTACGTGATCCAAACCACAAATATCCCAGGATATGGCCAACAAGAATGCGAAAAACGAGAAAGTATGAGCCAGATGTTTGCAAATACCAGACCTTACCGAGACATAACCGGCGTTATCCTCAAAAATATTAATCGCAACCTGGTTTAATTGACTGCTTCGGCGTGGTACCGCATTACTACCTGATCCAAACCAGAAAAAGGCCAGGATCTGGCCAACAAGTATGCGAAAAATGCGGAAGTATGTGCCAGTTGATTCCAAATAGCAGAACTAACCCAAACATAACCAGCGTTATCCTCTAAAATATTAATCGGAACCAGGTTTAGTTGACTGTTTCGGTGTGGAACCACATTACTACGGGATCCAAACCAGAAAAAACCCAGGATCTGGCCAACAAGTATGTGAAAAACGCGAAAGTATGAGCCCGATGATTGCAAATCCCAGACATAACCGAGACATAACCGGCGTTATCCTCTAAAATATTAATCGCAAGCAGGTTTAATTGACTGTTTCGGTGTGGTACCGCATTACTATGTGATCCAATCGAGAAAAAGTCCTGGATCTGGCCAACAAGTATGCGAAAAATGCGAAGGTACGAGCCAGATGAGCTCAAATCACAGACCTAACCGAGACATAACCGGCGTTATCCTCTAAAATATTAATCGCAACCAGGTTTAAATGACTGTTTCGGTGTGGAACCACATTACTACGGGATCCAAACCAGAAAAAACCCAGGATCTGGCCAACAAGTATGTAAAAAACGCGAAAGAATGAGCCCGATGATTGCACATACCAGAACTAACCCAAACATAACCAGCGTTATCCTCCAAAATATTAATCGGCACCAGGTTTAATTGACTGTTTCGGTGTGGTACCGCACTACTATGTGATCCAATCCAGAAAAAGCCCTGGATATGGCCAACAAGTATGCGAAAAATGCGAAGGTACGAGACAGATGACGGCAAATCCCAAACATAACTGAGGCATAACCGGCGTTATCCTCTAAAATATTAATCACAACCAGGTTTAATTGACTGTACCGGTGTGGTACAGCATTACTACATGATCCAAACCAGAAATATCCCAGGATCTGGCCAACAAGTATGCGAAAAACGAGAAAGAATGAGCCGGATGGTTGCAAATACCAGACCTAACCGAGACATAACCGGCGTTATCCTCGAAAATATTAATCGCAAACAGGTTTAATTGACTGTTTCGGTGTGGTACCACATTACTACGTGATCCAAACCAGAAATATCCCAGGATCTGGCCAACAAGTATGCGAAAAACGAGAAAGTATGAGCCAGATGGTTGCAAATACCAGACCTAACCGAGACATAACCGGCGTTATCCACAAAAATATTAATCGCAACTTGGTTTAATTGACTGCTTCGGCGTGGTACCGCATTACTACCTGATCCAAACCAGAAAAAGGCCAGGATCTGGCCAACAAGTATGCGAAAAATGCGGAAGTATGTGCCAGATGATTGCAAATAGCAGAACTAACCCAAACATAACCAGCGTTATCCTCTAAAATATTAATCGGAACCAGGTTTAGTTGACTGTTTCGGTGTGGAACCACATTTCTACGGGATCCAAACCAGAAAAAACCCAGGATCTGGCCAACAAGTATGCGAAAAATGCGAAAGTATGTTCCAGATGATTGCAAATACCACATCTAACCCAAACACAACCGAGAGTTATCCTCCAAAATATTAATCGCAACCAGGTTTAATTGACTGCTTCGGTGTGGAACCACATTACTACGGGTTCTAATCCAGAAAAAACGCTGGATCTGGCCAACAACTATGCGAAAAACGCGAAAGTATAAGCCAGATGATTGCAAATACCAGAACTAACCCAGACATAACCAGCGTTATCCTCTAAAATACTAATGGGAGCCAGCTTTTATTGACTGTTTCGGTGTGGTACCGCATTACTATGTGATCCAATCGAGAAAAAGTCCTGGATCTGGCCAACAAGTTTAGGAAAAATGCGAAGGTACGAGCCAGATGAGCTCAAATCCCAGACCTAACGGAGACATAACCGGCGTTATCCTCTAAAATATTAATCGCAACCAGGTTTAAATGACTGTTACGGTGTGGAACCACATTACTACGGGATCCAAACCAGAAAAAACCCAGGATCTGGCCAACATGTATGTGAAAAACGCGAAAGAATGAGCCCGATGATTGCACATACCAGAACTAACCCAAACATAACCAGCGTTATCCTCCAAAATATTAATCGAAACCAGGTTTAATTGACTGTTTCGGTGTGGTACCGCACTACTATGAGATCCAATCCAGAAAAAGCCCTGGATATGGCCAACAAGTATGCGAAAAATGCGAAGGTACGAGCCAGATGAGGGCAAATCCCAAACATAACTGAGGCATAACTGGCGTTATCCTCTAAAATATTAATCACAACCAGGTTTAATTGACTGTATCGGTGTGGTACAGTATTACTACGTGATACAAACCAGAAATATCCCAGGATCTGGCCAACAAGTATGCGAAAAACGAGAAAGAATGAGCCGGATGGTTGCAAATACCAGACCTAACCGAGACATAACCGGCGTTATCCTCAAAAATATTAATCGCAAACAGGTTTAATTGACTGTTTCGGTGTGGTACCACATTACTACGTGTTCCAAACCGGAAATATTCCAGGATCTGGCCACAAGTATGCGAAAAACGAGAAAGTATGAGCCAGATGGTTGCATATACCAGACCTAACCGAGACATAACCCGCGTTATCCACAAAAATATTAATCGCAACTTGGTTTAATTGACTGCTTCGGCGTGGTACCGCATTACTACCTGATCCAAACCAGAAAAAGGCCAGGATCTAGCCAACAAGTATGCGAAAAATGCGGAAGTATGTGCCAGGTGATTGCAAATAGCAGAACTAACCCAAACATAACCAGCGTTATCCTCTAAAATATTAATCGGAACCAGGTTTAGTTGACTGTTTCGTTGTGGAACCACATTACTACGGAATCCAAACCAGAAAAAACCCAGGATCTGGCCAACAAGTATGCGAAAAATGCGAAAGTATGTTCCAGATGATTGCAAATACCACATCTAACCCAAACACAACCACAGTTATCCTCCAAAATATTAATCGCAACCAGGTTTAATTGACTGCTTCGGTGTGGAACCACATTACTACGGGTTCTAATCCAGAAAAAACGCTGGATCTGGCCAACAACTATGCGAAAAACGCGAAAGTATAAGCCAGATGATTGCAAATACCAGAACTAACCCAGACATAACCAGCGTTATCCTTTAAAATACTAATGGGAGCCAGCTTTTATTGACTGTTTCAGTGTGGTACCGCATTACGACGGGATAAAACCCACAAAAAACCCAAGATCTGGCCAACAAGTATGCGAATAATGCGAAAGTACGAGCCAGATGAGGGCAAATCCCAGACCTAACCGAGACATAACCGGCGTTATCCTCTAAGATGTTAATCGCAACCAGGTTTAATTGACTGTTTCGGTGTGGTACAGCATTACTACGTGATCCAAACCACAAATATCCCAGGATATGGCCAACAAGAATGCGAAAAACGAGAAAGTATGAGCCAGATGTTTGCAAATACCAGACCTTACCGAGACATAACCGGCGTTATCCTCAAAAATATTAATCGCAACCTGGTTTAATTGACTGCTTCGGCGTGGTACCGCATTACTACCTGATCCAAACCAGAAAAAGGCCAGGATCTAGCCAACAAGTATGCGAAAAATGCGGAAGTATGTGCCAGTTGATTCCAAATAGCAGAACTAACCCAAACATAACCAGCGTTATCCTCTAAAATATTAATCGGAACCAGGTTTAGTTGACTGTTTCGGTGTGGAACCACATTACTACGGGATCCAAACCAGAAAAAACCCAGGATCTGGCCAACAAGTATGTGAAAAACGCGAAAGTATGAGCCCGATGATTGCAAATCCCAGACATAACCGAGACATAACCGGCGTTATCCTCTAAAATATTAATCGCAAGCAGGTTTAATTGACTGTTTCGGTGTGGTACCGCATTACTATGTGATCCAATCGAGAAAAAGTCCTGGATCTGGCCAACAAGTATGCGAAAAATGCGAAGGTACGAGCCAGATGAGCTCAAATCACAGACCTAACCGAGACATAACCGGCGTTATCCTCTAAAATATTAATCGCAACCAGGTTTAAATGACTGTTTCGGTGTGGAACCACATTACTACGGGATCCAAACCAGAAAAAACCCAGGATCTGGCCAACAAGTATGTAAAAAACGCGAAAGAATGAGCCCGATGATTGCACATACCAGAACTAACCCAAACATAACCAGCGTTATCCTCCAAAATATTAATCGGCACCAGGTTTAATTGACTGTTTCGGTGTGGTACCGCACTACTATGTGATCCAATCCAGAAAAAGCCCTGGATATGGCCAACAAGTATGCGAAAAATGCGAAGGTACGAGACAGATGACGGCAAATCCCAAACATAACTGAGGCATAACCGGCGTTATCCTCTAAAATATTAATCACAACCAGGTTTAATTGACTGTACCGGTGTGGTACAGCATTACTACGTGATCCAAACCAGAAATATCCCAGGATCTGGCCAACAAGTATGCGAAAAACGAGAAAGAATGAGCCGGATGGTTGCAAATACCAGACCTAACCGAGACATAACCGGCGTTATCCTCGAAAATATCAATCGCAAACAGGTTTAATTGACTGTTTCGGTGTGGTACCACATTACTACGTGATCCAAACCAGAAATATCCCAGGATCTGGCCAACAAGTATGCGAAAAACGAGAAAGTATGAGCCAGATGGTTGCAAATACCAGACCTAACCGAGACATAACCGGCGTTATCCACAAAAATATTAATCGCAACTTGGTTTAATTGACTGCTTCGGCGTGGTACCGCATTACTACCTGATCCAAACCAGAAAAAGGCCAGGATCTGGCCAACAAGTATGCGAAAAATGCGGAAGTATGTGCCAGATGATTGGAAATAGCAGAACTAACCCAAACATAACCAGCGTTATCCTCTAAAATATTAATCGGAACCAGGTTTAGTTGACTGTTTCGGTGTGGAACCACATTTCTACGGGATCCAAACCAGAAAAAACCCAGGATCTGGCCAACAAGTATGCGAAAAATGCGAAAGTATGTTCCAGATGATTGCAAATACCACATCTAACCCAAACACAACCGAGAGTTATCCTCCAAAATATTAATCGCAACCAGGTTTAATTGACTGCTTCGGTGTGGAACCACATTACTACGGGTTCTAATCCAGAAAAAACGCTGGATCTGGCCAACAACTATGCGAAAAACGCGAAAGTATAAGCCAGATGATTGCAAATACCAGAACTAACCCAGACATAACCAGCGTTATCCTCTAAAATACTAATGGGAGCCAGCTTTTATTGACTGTTTCGGTGTGGTACCGCATTACTATGTGATCCAATCGAGAAAAAGTCCTGGATCTGGCCAACAAGTTTAGGAAAAATGCGAAGGTACGAGCCAGATGAGCTCAAATCCCAGACCTAACGGAGACATAACCGGCGTTATCCTCTAAAATATTAATCGCAACCAGGTTTAAATGACTGTTACGGTGTGGAACCACATTACTACGGGATCCAAACCAGAAAAAACCCAGGATCTGGCCAACATGTATGTGAAAAACGCGAAAGAATGAGCCCGATGATTGCACATACCAGAACTAACCCAAACATAACCTGCGTTATCCTCCAAAATATTAATCGAAACCAGGTTTAACTGACTGTTTCGGTGTGGTACCGCACTACTATGTGATCCAATCCAGAAAAAGCCCTGGATATGGCCAACAAGTATGCGAAAAATGCGGAGGTACGAGCCAGATGAGGGCAAATCCCAAACATAACTGAGGCATAACCGGCGTTATCCTCTAAAATATTAATCACAACCAGGTTTAATTGACTGTGCCGGTGTGGTACAGCATTACTACGTGATCCAAACCAGAAATATCCCAGGATCTGGCCAACAAGTATGCGAAAAACGAGAAAGTATGAGCCAGATGGTTGCAAATACCAGACCTAACCGAGACATAACCGGCGTTATCCACAAAAATATTAATCGCAACTTGGTTTAATTGACTGCTTCGGCGTGGTACCGCATTACTACCTGATCCAAACCAGAAAAAGGCCAGGATCTGGCCAACAACTATGCGAAAAATGCGGAAGTATGTGCCAGATGATTGCAAATAGCAGAACTAACCCAAACATAACAAGCGTTATCCTCTAAAATATTAATCGGAACCAGGTTTAGTTGACTGTTTCGGTGTGGAACCACATTACTACGGGATCCAAACAAGAAAAAACCCAGGATCTGGCCAACAAGTATCCGAAAAATGCGAAAGTATGTTCCAGATGATTGCAAATACCACAACTAACCCAAACACAACCAGAGTTATCCTTCAAAATATTAATCGCAACCAGGTTTAATTGACTGCTTCGGTGTGGAACCACATTACTACGGGTTCTAATCCAGAAAAAACGCTGGATCTGGCCAACAACTATGCGAAAAACGCGAAAGTATAAGCCAGATGATTGCAAATACCAGAACTAACCCAGACATAACCAGCGTTATCCTCTAAAATACTAATGGGTGCCAGCTTTTATTGACTGTTTCTGTGTGGTACCACATTACGACGGGATAAAACCCACAAAAAACCCAAGATCTGGCCAACAAGTATGCGAAAAATGCGAAAGTACGAGCCAGATGTGGGCAAATCCCAGACCTAATCGTGACATAACCGGCGTTATCCACAAAAATATTAATCGCAACCAGGTTTAAATGACTGTTTCGGTGTGGTACCACATTACTACGTGATCCACACCAGAAAAAGCCCAGGATCTGCCCAACAAGTATGCGAAAAATGCGAAAGTACGAGCCGGATGAGGGCAAATACCAGACCCAACCGAGACATAACTGACGTTATCCTCTAAAATATTAAGCGCAACCAGGTTTAATTGACTGTTTCGGTGTGGTACCGCATTACTACGTGATCCAAACCAGAAAAAGCCCAGGATCTTGCCAACAGGCATGCGAAAAATGCGAAGGTACGAGCCAGATGAGGGCAAATCCCAGACCTAACCGAGACATAACCGGCGTTATCCACTAAAATATTAATCGCAACCAGGTTTAATTGACTGTTTCGGTGTCGTACCATATCACTACATGATCCAAACCAGAAAAAGCCCAGGATCTGGCCAACAAGTATGCGAAAAAAGCGAAAGTAGGTGCCAGATGATTGCAAATACCACATCTAACCCAAACATAACCAGCGTTATCTTCCAAAATAATAATCGCAACCAGGTTTAATTGACTGCTTCGGTGTGGAACCACATTACTACGGGTTCCAATCCAGAAAAAACGCTGGATCTGGCCAACAACTATGCGAAAAACGCGAAAGTATGAGCCAGATGATTGCAAATACCAGAACTAACCCAGACATAACCAGAGTTATCCTCTAAAATATTATTCGGAACCAGCTTCTATTGACTGTTTCAGTGTGATACCACATTACTACGTTATCCAAATCAGAAAAAGGCCAGTTTCTGGCCAACAAGTATGCGATAAATGCGGAAGTACGAGGCAGATGAGGGCAAATCCCAGACCTAACCGAGACATAACCGGCGTTATCCTCTTACATATTAATCGGAACCAGCTTCTATTGACTGTTTCAGTGTGATACCACATTACTACGTTATCCAAACCAGAAAAAGGCCAGTTTCTGGCCAACAACTATGCGAAAAACGCGAAAGTATGAGCCAGATGATTGCAAATACCAGAACTAACCCAGACATAACCAGAGTTATCCTCTAAAATATTATTCGGAACCAGCTTCTATTGACTGTTTCAGTGTGATACCACATTACTACGTTATCCAATCCAGAAAAAGCCCAGGATCTGGCCAACAACTATGCGAAAAACGCGAAAGTATGAGCCAGATGATTGCAAATACCAGAACTAACCCAGACATAACCGGCGTTATCCTCTAAAATATTAATCGCAACCAGGTTTAAATGACTGTTACGGTGTGGAACCACATTACTACGGGATCCAAACCAGAAAAAACCCAGGATCTGGCCAACATGTATGTGAAAAACGCGAAAGAATGAGCCCGATGATTGCACATACCAGAACTAACCCAAACATAACCAGCGTTATCCTCCAAAATATTAATCGAAACCAGGTTTAATTGACTGTTTCGGTGTGGTACCGCACTACTATGTGATCCAATCCAGAAAAAGCCCTGGATATGGCCAACAAGTATGCGAAAAATGCGAAGGAACGAGCCAGATGAGGGCAAATCCCAAACATAACTGAGGCATAACCGGCGCTATCCTCTAAAATATTAATCACAACCAGGTTTAATTGACTGTGCCGGTGTGGTACAGCATTACTACGTTATCCAAACCAGAAATATCCCAGGATCTGGCCAACAAGTATGCGAAAAACGAGAAAGAATGAGCCGGATGGTTGCAAATACCAGACCTAACCGAGACATAACCGGCGTTATCCTCAAAAATATTAATCGCAAACAGGTTTAATTGACTGTTTCGGTGTGGTACCACATTACTACGTGATCCAAACCAGAAATATCCCAGGATCTGGCCAACAAGTATGCGAAAAACGAGAAAGTATGAGCCAGATGGTTGCAAATACCAGACCTAACCGAGACATAACCGGCGTTATCCACAAAAATATTAATCGCAACTTGGTTTAATTGACTGTTTCGGCGTGGTACCGCATTACTACCTGATCCAAACCAGAAAAAGGCCAGGATCTGGCCAACAACTATGCGAAAAATGCGGAAGTATGTGCCAGATGATTGCAAATAGCAGAACTAACCCAAACATAACCAGCGTTATCCTCTAAAATATTAATCGGAACCAGGTTTAGTTGACTGTTTCGGTGTGGAACCACATTACTACGGGATCCAAACCAGAAAAAACCCAGGATCTGGCCAACAAGTATGCGAAAAATGCGAAAGTATGTTCCAGATGATTGCAAATACCACAACTAACCCAAACACAACCAGAGTTATCCTTCAAAATATTAATCGCAACCAGGTTTAATTGACTGCTTCGGTGTGGAACCACATTACTACGGGTTCTAATCCAGAAAAAACGCTGGATCTGGCCAACAACTATGCGAAAAACGCGAAAGTATAAGCCAGATGATTGCAAATACCAGAACTAACCCAGACATAACCAGCGTTATCCTCTAAAATACTAATGGGTGCCAGCTTTTATTGACTGTTTGTGTGTGGTACCACATTACGACGGGATAAAACCCACAAAAAACCCAAGATCTGGCCAACAAGTATGCGAAAAATGCGAAAGTACGAGCCAGATGAGGGCAAATCCCAGACCTAATCGTGACATAACCGGCGTTATCCACAAAAATATTAATCGCAACCAGGTTTAAATGACTGTTTCGGTGTGGTACCACATTACTACGTGATCCACACCAGAAAAAGCCCAGGATCTGCCCAACAAGTATGCGAAAAATGCGAAAGTACGAGCCGGATGAGGGCAAATACCAGACCCAACCGAGACATAACTGACGTTATCCTCTAAAATATTAAGCGCAACCAGGTTTAATTGACTGTTTCGGTGTGGTACCGCATTACTACGTGATCCAACCAGAAAAAGCCCTGGATCTTGCCAACAGGCATGCGAAAAATGCGAAGGTACGAGCCAGATGAGGGCAAATCCCAGACCTAACCGAGACATAACCGGCGTTATCCACTAAAATATTAATCGCAACCAGGTTTAATTGACTGTTTCGGTGTCGTACCATATCACTACGTGATCCAAACCAGAAAAAGCCCAGGATCTGGCCAACAAGTATGCGAAAAAAGCGAAAGTAGGTGCCAGATGATTGCAAATACCACATCTAACCCAAACATAACCAGCGTTATCTTCCAAAATAATAATCGCAACCAGGTTTAATTGACTGCTTCGGTGTGGAACCACATTACTACGGGTTCCAATCCAGAAAAAACGCTGGATCTGGCCAACAACTATGCGAAAAACGCGAAAGTATAAGCCAGATGATTGCAAATACCAGAACTAACCCAGGCATAACCGGCGTTATCCTCTAAAATACTAATCGGAACCAGATTTCATTGACTGTTTCTGTGTGGTACCACATTACTACGTGATCCAAACCAGAAAAAGCCCAGGATCTGGCCAACAACTATGCGAAAAACGCGAAAGTATGAGCCAGATGATTGCAAATACCAGAACTAACCCAGACATAACCAGAGTTATCCTCTAAAATATTATTCGGAACCAGCTTCTATTGACTGTTTCAGTGTGATACCACATTACTACGTTATCCAAATCAGAAAAAGGCCAGTTTCTGGCCAACAAGTATGCGAAAAATGCGGAAGTACGAGGCAGATGAGGGCAAATCCCAGACCTAACCGAGACATAACCGGCGTTATCCTCTTAAATATTAATCGGAACCAGCTTTTATTGACTTTTTCAGTGTGGTACCACATTACTACGTGATACAAACCAGAAAAAGGCCAGGATCTGGCCAACAAGTATGCGAATAATGCGAAGGTACGAGCCAGATGAGCTCAAATCCCAGACATAACCGAGACATAACCGGCGTAATCCTCTAAAATATTAATCGCAGCCAGGTTTAATTGACTGTTTCGGCGTGGTACCGCATTACTACCTGATCCAAACCAGAAAAAGGCCAGGATCTGGCCAACAAGTATGCGAATAATGCGAAAGTACGAGCCAGATGAGCTCAAATCCCAGACATAACCGAGACATAACCGGCGTTATCCTCTAAAATATTAATCGCAATCAGGTTTAAATGACTGTTTCGGTGTGGAACCATATCACTGCGTGATCCAAACAAGAAAAAGGCGAGGATCTGGCCAAAAAGTATGCGAAAAATGCGAAAGTACGAGCCGGATGAGGGAAAATACCAGACCCAGCCGAGACATAACTGACGTTATCCTCTAAAATATTGAGCGCAACCAGGTTTAATTGACTGTTTCGGTGTGGTACCGCATTACTACGTGATCCAAACCAGAAAAAGCCCAGGATCTTGCCAACAGGTATGCGAAAAATGCGAAGGTACGAGCCAGATGAGGGCAAATCCCAGACCTAACCGAGACATAACCGGCGTTATCCTCTAAAATATTAATCGCAACCAGGTTTAAATGACTGTTTCGTTGTGGAACCATATTACTACGGGATCCAAACCAGAAAAAACCCAGGATCTGGCAAACAAGAATGTGTAAAACGCGAAAGTATGAGCCAGATGATTGCAAATGCCAGAACTAACCCAGACATAACCAGGGTTATCCTCTAAAATACTAATCGGAAAAAGCTTTTATTGACTGTTTCAGTGTGGTGCCACATTACTACGTGATCCAAACCAGAAAAAGCCCAGGATCTGGCCAACAAGTATGCGAAAAATGCGAAAGTACGAGCCAGATGAGTGCAAATCCCAGACCTGGCCGAGACATAACCGGCGTTATCCTCTAAAATATTAATCGCAACCAGGTTTAATTGACTGTTTCGGTGTGGTACCGCATTACTACGTGATCCAAACCGGAAAAAGCCCTGGATCTGGCCATCAAGTATGCGAAAAATGCGAAAGTACGAGCCAGATGACGGCAAATCCCAGACCTAACCCAGACATAACCGTCGTTATCCTCTAAAATATTAATCGCAACCAGGTTTAATTGAATATTTCGGTGTGGTACCGCATTACTACGTGATCCAATCCAGAAAAAGCCGTGGATCTGGCCAACAAGTATGCGAAAAATGCGAAAGTACGAGCCGGATGAGGGCAAATACCAGACCCAACCGAGACATAACTGACGTTATCCGCTAAAATATTAAGCGCAACCAGGTTTAATTGACTGTTTCGGTGTGGTACCGCATTACTACGTGATCCAAACCAGAAAAAGCCCAGGATCTTGCCAACAGGCATGCGAAAAATGCGAAGGTACGAGCCAGATGAGGGCAAATCCCAGACCTAACCGAGACATAACCGGCGTTATCCACTAAAATATTAATCGCAACCAGGTTTAATTGACTGTTTCGGTGTCGTACCATATCACTACGTGATCCAAACCAGAAAAAGCCCAGGATCTGGCCAACAAGTATGCGAAAAAAGCGAAAGTAGGTGCCAGATGATTGCAAATACCACATCTAACCCAAACATAACCAGCGTTATCTTCCAAAATATTAATCGCAACCAGGTTTAATTGACTGCTTCGGTGTGGTACCGCATTACTACGTGATCGGAGCCATAAAAAGCCCAGGATCTGGCCAACACGTATCTGAAAAACGCGAAAGTATGAGCCAGATGATTGCAAATGCCAGAACTAACCCAGACATAACCAGGGTTATCCTCTAAAATACTAATCGGAAAAAGCTTTTATTGACTGTTTCTGTGTGGTACCACATTACTACGTGATCCAAACCAGAAAAGGCCCAGGATCTGGCCAACAAGTATGCGAAAAATGCGAAAGTACGAGCCAGATGAGCTCAAATCCCAGACCTAACCGAGACATAACCGGCGTTATCCTCTAAAATATTAATCGCAACCAGGTTTAAATGACTGTTTCGTTGTGGAACCATATTACTACGGGATCCAAACCAGAAAAAACCCAGGATCTGGCCAACAAGAATGTGTAAAACGCGAAAGTATGAGCCAGATGATTGCAAATACCATAACTAACCCAAACATAACCAGCGTTATCCTCCAAAATATTAATCGCAACCAGGTTCAATTGACTGTTTCGGTGTGGTACCGCATTACTACGTGATCGGAGCCAGAAAAAGCCCAGGATCTGGCCAACACGTATCTGAAAAACGCGAAAGTACGAGCCAGATGACGGCAAATCCCAGACCTAACCCAGACATAACCGTCGTTATCCTCTAAAATATTAATCGCAACCAGGTTTAATTGACTATTTCGGTGTGGTACCGCATTACTACGTGATCCAAACCAGAAATAGGCGAGGATCTGGCCAACAATTATGCGAAAAATGCGAAAGTACGAGCCGGATGAGGGCAAATACCAGACCTAACCCAGACATAACCGGCGTCATACTTTAAAATATTAATCGCAACCAGGTTTAATTGACTATTTCCGGGTGGTACCGCATTACTACGTGATCCAAACTAGAAAAAGGCGAGGATCTGGCCAACAATTATGCGAAAAATGCGAATGTACGAGACAGATGACGGCAAATCCCAGACTTAACCCAAACATAACCAGCGTTATCCTCCAAAATATTAATCGCAACCAGGTTTAATTGACTGTCTCGGTGTGGTACGGCATTACTATGTGATCCAATCCAGAAAAAACGCTGGATCTGGCCAACAACAATGAGAAAAACGCGAAAGTATGAGCCAGATGATTGCAAATACCAGAACAAACCCAGAAATAACTAGAGTTATCATCTAAAATACTATTCGGAACCAGCTTCTATTGAATGTTTCGTTGCGGTACCACATTACTACGTGATCCAAACCAGAAAAAGGCCAGGATCTGGCCAACAAGTATCTGAAAAAAGCGAAAGTATGAGCCAGATGATTGCAAATACCAGAACTAACCCAAACATAACTAGCATTATCCTCCAAAATATTAATCGCAACCAGGTTTAATTGACTGTCTCGGTGTGGTACCGCATTACTATGTGATCCAATCCAGAAAAAGCCGTGGATCTGGCCAACAAGTATGCGAAAAATGCGAAAGTACGAGCCGGATGAGGGCAAATACCAGACCCAACCGAGACATAACTGACGTTATCCTCTAAAATATTCAGCGCAACCAGGTTTAATTGACTGTTTCGGTGTGGTACAGCATTACTACGTGATCCAAACCAGAAATATCCCAGGATCTGGCCAACAAGTATGCGAAAAAAGCGAAAGTAGGTGCCAGATGATTGCAAATACCACATCTAACCCAAACATAACCAGCGTTATCCTCTAAAATATTAATCGGAACCAGGTTTAGTTGACTGTTTCGGTGTGGAACCACACTACTACGGGATCTAAACCAGAAAAAACCCAGGATCTCGCCAACAAGTATGCGAAAAATGCGGAAGTATGACCTAGGTGATGGCAATGTCCAGGCCAAACCTCGACATAACCGGTGTGATCCTCTAAAATATTGATCGAATCCAGGTTTAATTGACTGTTTCATTCTGGTACCATATTACTACGTGATCCAAACCGGAAAAAGCCCAGAATCTGGCCAACAAGTATGCGAAAAATGCGAAAGTATGAGCCAGATGATTGCAAATACCAGACCTAACACAAACCTAAACGGTGTTATCCTCTAAAATATTAAGGGCAACCAGGTTTAATTGACTGTTTCGGTGTGGTACCACATTACTACGTGATCCAAACCAGAAAAGGCCCAGGATCTGGCCAACAAGTATGGGAAAAATGCGAAAGTACGAGCCGGATGAGAGCAAATTCCAGGCCCAACCGAGACATAACTGACGTTATCCTCTAAAATATTGATCGCAACCAGGTTTAGTTGACTGTTTCTGCGTGGTACCGCATTACTACGTGATCCAAACCAGAAAAAGCCCAGGATCTTGCCAACAGGTATGCGAAAAATGCGAAGGTACGAGCCAGATGAGGGCAAATCCCAGACATAACCGAGACATAACCGGCGTTATCCTCTAAAATATTAATCGCAAGCAGGTTTAATGGACTGTTTCAGTGTGGAACCACTTTACAACGGGATCCAAACCAGAAGAAACCCAGGATCTGGCCAACAAGTATGCGAAAAATGCGAAAGTACGAGCCAGATGAGGGCAAATACCAGACCTAACCGAGACATAACCGGCGTTATCCTCTAAAATATTAATCGCATCCAGGTTTAATTGACAGTTTCGGTGTGGTCCAGCATTACTGCGTGATCCAAACCAGAAATATCCCAGGATCTGGCCAAAAAGTATGCGAAAAACGAGAAAGTATGAGCCAGATGGTTGCAAATACCAGAACTAACCGAGACATAACCGGCGTTATACTCCAAAATATTAATCGCAAACAGGTTTAATTGACTGTTTCGGTGTGGAACCACATTACTACTTGGTCCAAGCCTGAAAAAGGCCAGGATCTGGCCAACAAGTATGTGAAAAACGCGAAAGTATGAGCCAGATGATTGCAAACACCAGAACTAACCCAAACATAACCAGCGTTATCCTCCAAAATATTCATCGCTACCAGGTTTATTTGAGCGTCTCGGTGTGGTACCGCATTACTATGTGATCCAATCCAGAAAAAACGCTGGATCTGGCCAACAACAATGCGAAAAACGCGAAAGTATGAGCCAGATGATTGCAAATACCAGAACAAACCCAGAAATAATTAGAGTTATCATCTAAAATACTATTCGGAACCAGCTTCTATTGACTGTTTCAGTGCGGTACCACATTACTACGTGATTCAAAACAGAAAAAGGCCAGGATCTGGCCAACAAGTATGTGAAAAACGCGAAAGTATGAGCCAGATGATTGCAAATACCAGAACTAACCCAAACATAACCAGCGTTATCCTCCAAAATATTAATCGCAACCAGATGTAATTGACTGTCTCGGTGTGGTACCGCATTACTATGTGATCCAATCCAGAAAAAGCCGTGGATCTGGCCAACAAGTATGCGAAAAATGCGAAAGTACGAGCCGGATGAGGGCAAATACCAGACCCAACCGAGACATAACTGACGTTATCCTCTAAAATATTGAGCGCAACCAGGTTTAATTGACTGTTTCGGTGTGGTACAGCATTACTACGTGATCCAAACCAGAAATATCCCAGGATATGGCCAACATGTATGCGAAAAACGAGAAAGTATGAGCCAGATGGTTGCAAATACCAGAACTAACCGAGACATAACCGGCGTTATCCTCAAGAATATTAATCGCAAACAGGTTTAATTGACTGTTTCGGCGTGGAATCACATTACTGCTTGGTCCAAGCCAGAAAAAGGCCAGGATCTGGCCAACAAGTATGCGAAAAATGCGAATGTACGAGACAGATGACGACAAATCCCAGACCTAACTGAGACATAACCGGCGTTATCCTCTAAAATATTAATCGCAACCAGGTTTAATTGACTGTTTCGGGGTGGTACCGCATTACTACGTGATCCAAACCAGAAAAAGCCCTGGATCTGGCCAACAAGTATGTGAAAAATGCGAAAGTACGAGCCAGATGAGGGCAAATACCAGACCTAACCCAGACATAACCGGCGTCATACTTTAAAATATTAATCGCAACCAGGTTTAATTGACTATTTCCGGGTGGTACCGCATTACTACGTGATCCAAACTAGAAAAAGGCGAGGATCTGGCCAACAATTATGCGAAAAATGCGAATGTACGAGACAGATGACGGCAAATCCCAGACTTAACCGACACATAACCGGCGTTATCCACTAAAATATTAATCGCAAGCAGGTTTAATTGACTGTCTCAGTGTGGTCCCACATTACTACTTGGTGCAAGCCAGAAAAAGGCCAGGATCTGGCCAACAAGTATGCGAAAAATGCGAATGTACGAGACAGATGACGGCAAATCCCAGACTTAACCGATACATAACCGGCGTTATCCTCTAAAGTATTAATCGCGAGCAGGTTTAATTGACTGCTTCGGTGTGGAACCACATTACTACTTGGTGCAAGCCAGAAAAAGGCCAGGATCTGGCCAACAAGTAAGCGAAAATGCGAATGTACGAAACAGATGACGGCAAATCCCAGACTTAACCGACACATAACTGGCGTTATCCTCTAAAGTATTAATCGCAAGCAGGTTTAATTGACTGTCTCAGTGTGGTCCCACATTACTACTTCGTCCAAGCCAGAAAGAGGCCAGGATCTGGCCAACAAGAATGCGAAATATGCGAAAGTACGAGCCAGATGAGGGCAAACACCAGAACTAACCCAAACATAACCAGCGTTATCCACCAAAATATTAATAGCAACCACGTTTAATTGACTGTTTCGGTGTGGAACCACATTACGACGGGATACAACCCACAAAAAACCCAAGATCTAGCCAACAAGTATGCGAAAAACGCGAAAGTATGTGCCAGATGAGGGCAAATACCAAACCTAACCGGGACATAACCGCCGTTATCCTCTATAATATTAATCGCAACCAGGTTTAATTGACTGTTTCGGTGTGGTACCGCAGTACTACGTGATCCAAACCAGAAAAAACCCAGGATCTGGCCAACAAGTATGCGAAAAATGCGAAAGTACGAGGCAGATGAGGGCAAATCCCAGTCCTAACCGAGACATAACCGGCGTTATCCACTAAAATATTAATCGCAACCAGGCTTAATTGACTGTTTCGGTGTGGTAACACATTACTACGTGATCCAACCCAGAAAAAGCCCAGGATCTTGCCAACAAGTATGCGAAAAATGCGAAGGTACGAGCCAGATGAAGGGCAAATCCCAGACATAACCGAGACAAAACCGGCGTTATCCTCTAAAATATTAATCACAACCAGGTTTAATTGACTGTTTCGGTGTGGTACCGCATTACTATGTGATCCAATCCAGAAAAAGCCCTGGATCTGGCCAACAAGTATGCGAAAAATGCGAATGTACGAGCCAGATGAGGGCAAATACCAGACCTAACCGAGACATAACCGGCGTTAACCTCTAAAATATTAATCGCAACCAGGTTTAGTTGACTGTTTCGGCGTGGTACCGCATTACTACCTGATACAAACCAGAAAAAGGCCAGGATCTGGCCAACAAGTATGCGAAAAATGCGAAAGTACGAGCCAGATGAGCTCAAATCCCAGACCTAACCGAGACATAACCGGCGTTATCCTCTAAAATATTAATCGCAACCAGGCTTAAATGACTGTTTCGGTGTGGAACCACATTACTACGTGATCCAAACCAGAAATATCCCAGGATCTGGCCAACTAGTATGCGAAAAATGCGGAAGTATGTGCCAGATGATTGCAAATAGCAGAACTAACCCAAACATAACCAGCGTTATCCTCTAAAATATTAATCGGAACCAGGTTTAGTTGACTGTTTCGGTGTGGAACCACATTGCTACGGGATCCAAACCAGAAAAAACCCAGGATCTGGCCAACAAGTATGCGAAAAATGCGAAAGTACGAGGCAGATGAGGGCCAATCCCAGACATAACCGAGACAAAACCGGCGTTATCCTCTAAAATAATAATCGCAAACAGGTTTAATTGACTGTTTCGGTGTGGTACCACATTACTACGTGATCCAAACCAGAAATATCCCAGGATCTGGCCAGCTAGTATGCGAAAAATGCGGAAGTATGTGCCAGATGATTGCAAATAGCAGAACTAACCCAAACATAACCAGCGTTATCCTCTAAAATATTAATCGGAACCAGGTTTAGTTGACTGTTCCGGTGTGGAACCACATTACTACGGGATCCAAAACAGAAAAAACCCAGGATCTGGCCAACAAGTATGCGAAAAATGCGGAAGTATGACCTAGGTGATGGCAATGTCCAGGCCAAACCTCGACATAACCGGTGTGATCCTCTAAAATATTGATCGAATCCAGGTTTAATTGACTGTTTCATTCTGGTACCATATTACTACGTGATCCAAACCAGAAAAAGCCCAGGATCTGGCCAAGAAGTATGCGAAAAATGCGAAAGTATGAGCCAGATGGTTGCAAGTACCAGACCTAACACAAACCTAAACGGTGTTATCCTCTAAAATATTAAGGGCAACCAGGATTAATTGACTGTTTCGGTGTGGTAACACATTACTACGTGATCCAACCCAGAAAAAGCCAGGATCTTGCCAACAAGTATGCGAAAAATGCGAAGGTACGAGCCAGATGAAGGGCCAATCCCAGACATAACCGAGACATAACCGGCGTTATCCTGAAAAATATTAATCGCAAACAGGTTTAATTGACTGTTTCGGTGTGGTACCACATTACTACGTGGTCCAAACCAGAAATATCCCAGGATCTGGCCAACAAGTATGCGAAAAATGCGAATGTACGAGACAGATGACGACAAATCCCAGACCTAACTGAGACCTAACCGGCGTTATCCTCTAAAATATTAATCGCAACCAGGTTTAATTGACTGTTTCGGGGTGGTACCGCATTACTACGTGATCCAAACCAGAAAAAGCCCTGGATCTGGCCAACAAGTATGAGAAAAATGCGAAAGTACGAGCCAGATGAGGGCAAATACCAGACCTAACCCAGACATAACCGGCGTCATACTTTAAGATATTAATCGCAACCAGGTTTAATTGACTATTTCCGGGTGGTACCGCATTACTACGTGATCCAAACTAGAAAAAGGCGAGGATCTGGCCAACAATTATGCGAAAAATGCGAATGTACGAGACAGATGACGGCAAATCCCAGACTTAACCGACACATAACCGGCGTTATCCACTAAAATATTAATCGCAAGCAGGTTTAATTGACTGTCTCAGTGTGGTCCCACATTACTACTTGGTGCAAGCCAGAAAAAGGCCAGGATCTGGCCAACAAGTATGCGAAAAATGCGAATGTACGAGACAGATGACGGCAAATCCCAGACTTAACCGACACATAACCGGCGTTATCCTCTAAAGTATTAATCGCAAGCAGGTTTAATTGACTGCTTCGGTGTGGAACCACATTACTACTTGGTGCAAGCCAGAAAAAGGCCAGGATCTGGCCAACAAGTAAGCGAAAATGCGAATGTACGAAACAGATGACGGCAAATCCCAGACTTAACCGACACATAACTGGCGTTATCCTCTAAAGTATTAATCGCAAGCAGGTTTAATTGACTGTCTCAGTGTGGTCCCACATTACTACTCCGTCCAAGCCAGAAAGAGGCCAGGATCTGGCCAACAAGTATGCGAAATATGCGAAAGTACGAGCCAGATGAGGGCAAACACCAGAACTAACCCAAACATAACCAGCGTTATCCACCAAAATATTAATCGCAACCACGTTTAATTGACTGTTTCGGTGTGGAACCACATTACGACGGGATACAACCCACAAAAAACCCAAGATCTAGCCAACAAGTATGCGAAAAATGCGAAGGTACGAGCCAGATGAAGGGCAAATCCCAGACATAACCGAGACATAACCGGCGTTATCCTCTAAAATATTAATCACAACCAGGTTTAATTGACTGTTTCGGTGTGGTACCGCATTACTATGTGATCCAATCCAGAAAAAGCCCTGGATCTGGCCAACAAGTATGCGAAAAATGCGAATGTACGAGCCAGATGAGGGCAAATACCAGACCTAACCGAGACATAACCAGAGTTAACCTCTAAAATATTAATCGCAACCAGGTTTAGTTGACTGTTTCGGCGTGGTACCGCATTACTACCTGATACAAACCAGAAAAAGGCCAGGATCTGGCCAACAAGTATGCGAAAAATGCGAAAGTACGAGCCAGATGAGCTCAAATCCCAGACCTAACCGAGACATAACCGGCGTTATCCTCTAAAATATTAATCGCAACCAGGCTTAAATGACTGTTTCGGTGTGGAACCACATTACTACGTGATCCAAACCAGAAATATCCCAGGATCTGGCCAACTAGTATGCGAAAAATGCGGAAGTGTGTGCCAGATGATTGCAAATAGCAGAACTAACCCAAACATAACCAGCGTTATCCACTAAAATATTAATCGGAACCAGGTTTAGTTGACTGTTTCGGTGTGGAACCACATTGCTACGGGATCCAAACCAGAAAAAACCCAGGATCTGGCCAACAAGTATGCGAAAAATGCGAAAGTACAAGGCAGATGAGGGCAAATCCCAGTCCTAACCGAGACATAACCGGCGTTATCCTCTAAAATATTGAGCGCAACCAGGTTTAATTGACTGTTTCGGTGTGGTACCGCATTACTACGTGATCCAAACCAGAAAAAGCCCAGGATCTTGCCAACAGGTATGCGAAAAATGCGAAGGTACGAGCCAGATGAGGGCAAATCCCAGACCTAACCGAGACATAACCGGCGTTAACCTCTAAAATATTAATCGCAACCAGGTTTAATTGACTGTTCCAGTGTGGTCGCACCTTACTACTTGGTCAAAGCCAGAAAAAGGCCAGGATCTGGCCAACAAGTATGCGAAAAATGCGAAAGTACGAGCCAGATGAGCTCAAATCCCAGACCTAACCGAGACATAACCGGCGTTATCCTCTAAAATATTAATCGCAACCAGGTTTAAATGACTGTTTCGTTGTGGAACCATATTACTACGGGATCCAAACCAGAAAAAACCCAGGATCTGGCGAACAAGAATGTGTAAAACGCGAAAGTATGAGCCAGATGATTGCAAATACCATAACTAACCCAAACATAATCAGCGTTATCCCCCAAAATATTAATCGCAACCAGGTTTAATTGACTGTTTCGGTGTGGTACCGCATTACTACGTGATCCAAACCAGAAAAAGCCCAGGATCTTGCCAACAGGTATGCGAAAAATGCGAAAGTATGAGCCAGATGATTGCAAATACCATAACTAACCCAAACATAACCAGCGTTATCCCCCAAAATATTAATCGCAACCAGGTTCAATTGACTGTCTCGGTGTGGTACGGCATTACTATGTGATCCAATCCAGAAAAAACGCTGGATCTGGCCAACAACAATGAGAAAAACGCGAAAGTATGAGCCAGATGATTGCAAATAACAGAACTAACCCAGACATAACCAGGGTTATCCTCTAAAATACTAATCGGAAAAAGCTTTTATTGACTGTTTCAGTGTGGTGCCACATTACTACGTGATCCAAACCAGAAAAAGCCCAGGATCTGGCCAACAAGTATGCGAAAAATGCGAAAGTACGAGCCAGATGAGTGCAAATCCCAGACCTGGCCGAGACATAACCGGCGTTGTCCTCTAAAATATTAATCGCAACCAGGTTTAATTGACTGTTTCGGTGTGGTACCGCATTACTACGTGATCCAAACCGGAAAAAGCCCTGGATCTGGCCATCAAGTATGCGAAAAATGCGAAAGTACGAGCCAGATGACGGCAAATCCCAGACCTAACCCAGACATAACCGTCGTTATCCTCCAAAATATTAATCGCAACCAGGTTTAATTGACTGTCTCGGTGTGGTACGGCATTACTATGTGATCCAATCCAGAAAAAACGCAGGATCTGGCCAACAACAATGAGAAAAACGCGAAAGTATGAGCCAGATGATTGCAAATACCAGAACAAACCCAGAAATAACTAGAGTCATCATCTAAAATACTATTCGGAACCAGCTTCTATTGAATGTTTCGTTGCGGTACCACATTACTACGTGATCCAAACCAGAAAAAGGCCAGGATCTGGCCAACAAGTATGTGAAAAAAGCGAAAGTATGAGCCAGATGATTGCAAATACCAGAACTAACCCAAACATAACCGGCATTATCCTCCAAAATATTAATCGCAACCAGGTTTAATTGACTGTCTCGGTGTGGTACCGCATTACTATGTGATCCAATCCAGAAAAAGCCGTGGATCTGGCCAACAAGTATGCGAAAAATGCGAAAGTACGAGCCGGATGAGGGCAAATACCAGACCCAACCGAGACATAACTGACGTTATCCTCTAAAATATTAAGCGCAACCAGGTTTAATTGACTGTTTCGGTGTGGTACCGCATTACTACGTGATCCATACCAGAAAAAGCCCAGGATCTTGCCAACAGGCATGCGAAAAATGCGAAGGTACGAGCCAGATGAGGGCAAATCCCAGACCTAACCGAGACATAACCGGCGTTATCCACTAAAATATTAATCGCAACCAGGTTTAATTGACTGTTTCGGTGTCCTACCATATCACTACGTGATCCAAACCAGAAAAAGCCCAGGATCTGGCCAACAAGTATGCGAAAAAAGCGAAAGTAGGTGCCAGATGATTGCAAATACCACATCTTACCCAAACATAACCAGCGTTATCTTCCAAAATATTAATCGCAACCAGGTTTAATTGACTGCTTCGGTGTGGTACCGCATAACTACGTGATCGGAGCCAGAAAAAGCCCAGGATCTGGCCAACACGTATCTGAAAAACGCGAAAGTATGAGCCAGATGATTGCAAATGCCAGAACTAACCCAGACATAACCAGGGTTATCCTCTAAAATACTAATCGGAAAAAGCTTTTATTGACTGTTTCTGTGTGGTACCACATTACTACGTGATCCAAACCAGAAAAGGCCCAGGATCTGGCCAACAAGTATGCGAAAAATGCGAAAGTACGAGCCAGATGAGTGCAAATCCCAGACCTGGCCGAGACATAACCGGCGTTATCCTCTAAAATATTAATCGCAACCAGGTTTAATTGACTGTTTCGGTGTGGTACCGCATTACTACGTGATCCAAACCGGAAAAAGCCCTGGATCTGGCCATCAAGTATGCGAAAAATGCGAAAGTACGAGCCAGATGACGGCAAATCCCAGACCTAACCCAGACATAACCGTCGTTATCCTCTAAAATATTAATCGGAACCAGCTTTTATTGACTTTTTCAGTGTGGTACCACATTACTACGTGATACAAACCAGAAAAAGGCCAGGATCTGGCCAACAAGTATGCGAATAATGCGAAGGTACGAGCCAGATGAGCTCAAATCCCAGACATAACCGAGACATAACCGGCGTTATCCTCTAAAATATTAATCGCAACCAGGTTTAATTGACTGTTTCGGCGTGGTACCGCATTACTACCTGATCCAAACCAGAAAAAGGCCAGGATCTGGCCAACAAGTATGCGAATAATGCGAAAGTACGAGCCAGATGAGCTCAAATCCCAGACCTAACCGAGACATAACCGGCGTTATCCTCTAAAATATTAATCGCAACCAGGTTTAAATGACTGTTTCGTTGTGGAACCATATTACTACGGGATCCAAACCAGAAAAAACCCAGGATCTGGCCAACAAGAATGTGTAAAACGCGAAAGTATGAGCCAGATGATTGCAAATACCATAACTAACCCAAACATAACCAGCGTTATCCTCCAAAATATTAATCGCAACCAGGTTCAATTGACTGTTTCGGTGTGGTACCAAATTACTACGTGATCGGAGCCAGAAAAAGCCCAGGATCTGGCCAACACGTATCTGAAATACGCGAAAGTACGAGCCAGATGAGGGCAAATACCAGACTTAACCCAATCATAACCAGCGTTATCCTCCAAAATATTAATCGCAACCAGGTTTAATTGACTGTCTCGGTGTGGTACGGCATTACTATGTGATCCAATCCAGAAAAAACGCTGGATCTGGCCAACAACAATGAGAAAAACGCGAAAGTATGAGCCAGATGATTGCAAATACCAGAACAAACCCAGGAATAACTAGAGTTATCATCTAAAATACTATTCGGAACCAGCTTCTATTGAATGTTTCGTTGCGGTACCACATTACTACGTGATCGAAACCAGAAAAAAGCCAGGATCTGGCCAACAAGTATGTGAAAAAAGCGAAAGTATGAGCCAGATGATTGCAAATACCAGAACTAACCCAAACATAACCAGCATTATCCTCCAAAATATTAATCGCAACCAGGTTTAATTGACTGTCTCGGTGTGGTACCTCATTACTATGTGATCCAATCCGGAAAAAGCCGTGGATCTGGCCAAAAAGTATGCGAAAAACGAGAAAGTATGAGCCAGATGGTTGCAAATACCAGAACTAACCGAGACATAACCGGCGTTATACTCCAAAATATTAATCGCAAACAGGTTTAATTGACTGTTTCGGTGTGGAACCACATTACTACTTGGTCCAAGCCTGAAAAAGGCCAGAATCTGGCCAACAAGTATGTGAAAAACGCGAAAGTATGAGCCAGATGATTGCAAATACCAGAACTAACCCAAACATAACCAGCGTTATCCTCCAAAATATTCATCGCTACCAGGTTTAATTGAGCGTCTCGGTGTGGTACCGCATTACTATGTGATCCAATCCAGAAAAAACGCTGGATCTGGCCAAAAAGTATGCGAAAAACGCGAAAGTATGAGCCAGATGATTGCAAATACCAGAACAAACCCAGAAATAACTAGAGTTATCATCTAAAATACTATTCGGGACCAGCTTCTATTGACTGTTTCAGTGCGGTACCACATTACTACGTGATCCAAAACAGAAAAAGGCCAGGATCTGGCCAACAAGTATGTGAAAAACGCGAAAGTATGAGCCAGATGATTGCAAATACCAGAACTAACCCAAACATAACCAGCGTTATCCTCCAAAATATTAATCGCAACCAGATGTAATTGACTGTCTCGGTGTGGTACCGCATTACTATGTGATCCAATCCAGAAAAAGCCGTGGATCTGGCCAACAAGTATGCGAAAAATGCGAAAGTACGAGCCGGATGAGGGCAAATACCAGACCCAACCGAGACATAACTGACGTTATCCTCTAAAATATTGAGCGCAACAAGGTTTAATTGACTGTTTCGGTGTGGTACAGCATTACTACGTGATCCAAACCAGAAATATCCCAGGATCTGGCCAGCTAGTATGCGAAAAATGCGGAAGTATGTGCCAGATGATTGCAAATAGCAGAACTAACCCAAACATAACCAGCGTTATCCTCTAAAATATTAATAGGAACCAGGTTTAGTTGACTGTTTCGGTGTGGAACCACATTACTACGGGATCCAAAACAGAAAAAACCCAGGATCTGGCCAACAAGTATGCGAAAAATGCAGAAGTATGACCTAGGTGATGGCAATGTCCAGGCCAAACCTCGACATAACCGGTGTGATCCTCCAAAATATTGATCGAATCCAGGTTTAATTGACTGTTTCATTCTGGTACCATATTACTACGTGATCCAAACCAGAAAAAGCCCAGGATCTGGCCAAGAAGTATGCGAAAAATGCGAAAGTATGAGCCAGATGGTTGCAAGTACCAGACCTAACACAAACCTAAACGGTGTTATCCTCTAAAATATTAAGGGCAACCAGGATTAATTGACTGTTTCGGTGTGGTAACACATTACTACGTGATCCAACCCAGAAAAAGCCAGGATCTTGCCAACAAGTATGCGAAAAATGCGAAGGTACGAGCCAGATGAAGGGCCAATCCCAGACATAACCGAGACATAACCGGCGTTATCCTGAAAAATATTAATCGCAAACAGGTTTAATTGACTGTTTCGGTGTGGTACCACATTACTACGTGGTCCAAACCAGAAATATCCCAGGATCTGGCCAACTAGTATGCGAAAAATGCGAAAGTACGAGCCAGATGAGGGCAAATCCTAGACCTAACCGAGACATAACCGCCGTTATACTCCAAAATATTAATCGCAAACAGGTTTAATTGACTGTTTCGGCGTGGAATCACATTACTGCTTGGTCCAAGCCAGAAAAAGGCCAGGATCTGGCCAACAAGTATGCGAAAAATGCGATTGTACGAGACAGATGACGACAAATCCCAGATCTAACTGAGACATAACCGGCGTTATCCTCTAAAATATTAATCGCAACCAGGTTTAATTGACTGTTTCGGGGTGGTACCGCATTACTACGTGATCCAAACCAGAAAAAGCCCTGGATCTGGCCAACAAGTATGTGAAAAATGCGAAAGTACGAGCCAGATGAGGGCAAATACCAGACCTAACCCAGACATAACCGGCGTCATACTTTAAAATATTAATCGCGAGCAGGTTTAATTGACTGTTTCGGCGTGGAATCACATTACTGCTTGGTCCAAGCCAGAAAAAGGCCAGGATCTGGCCAACAATTATGCGAAAAATGCGAATGTACGAGGCAGATGACGGCAAATCCCAGACTTAACCGACACATAACCGGCGTTATCCACTAAAATATTAATCTTTAGCAGGTTTAATTGACTGTCTCAGTGTGGTCCCACATTACTACTTGGTGCAAGCCAGAAAAAGGCCAGGATCTGGCCAACAAGTATGCGAAAAATGCGAATGTACGAGACAGATGACGGCAAATCCCAGACTTAACCGACACATAACCGGCGTTATCCTCAAAAGTATTAATCGCAAGCAGGTTTAATTGACTGCTTCGGTGTGGAACCACATTACTACTTGGTGCAAGCCAGAAAAAGGCCAGGATCTGGCCAACAAGTAAGCGAAAATGCGAATGTACGAAACAGATGACGGCAAATCCCAGACTTAACCGACACATAACTGGCGTTATCCTCTAAAGTATTAATCGCAAGCAGGTTTAATTGACTGTCTCAGTGTGGTCCCACATTACTACTTCGTCCAAGCCAGAAAGAGGCCAGGATCTGGCCAACAAGTATGCGAAATATGCGAAAGTACGAGCCAGATGAGGGCAAACACCAGAACTAACCCAAACATAACCAGCGTTATCCACCAAAATATTAATCGCAACCATGTTTAATTGACTGTTTCGGTGCGGAACCACATTACGACGGGATACAACCCACAAAAAACCCAAGATCTGGCCAACAAGTATGCGAAAAACGCGAAAGTATGTGCCAGATGAGAGCAAATACCAAACCTAACCGGGACATAACCGCCGTTATCCTCTATAATATTAATCGCAACCAGGTTTAATTGACTGTTTCGGTGTGGTACCGCAGTACTACGTGATCCAAACCAGAAAAAACCCAGGATCTGGCCAACAAGTATGCGAAAAATGCGAAAGTACGAGGCAGATGAGGGCAAATCCCAGTCCTAACCGAGACATAACCGGCGTTATCCACTAAAATATTAATCGCAACCAGGCTTAATTGACTGTTTCGGTGTGGTAACGCATTACTACGTGATCCAACCCAGAGAAAGCCCAGGATCTTGCCAACAAGTATGCGAAAAATGCGTAGGTACGAGCCAGATGAAGGGCAAATCCCAGACATAACCGAGACAAAACCGACGTTATCCTCTAAAATATTAATCACAACCAGGTTTAATTGACTGTTTCGGTGTGGTACCGCATTACTACGTGATCGGAGCCAGAAAAAGCCCAGGATCTGGCCAACACGTATCTGAAAAACGCGAAAGTATGAGCCAGATGATTGCAAATGCCAGAACTAACCCAGACATAACCAGGGTTATCCTCTAAAATACTAATCGGAAAAAGCTTTTATTGACTGTTTCAGTGTGGTGCCACATTACTACGTGATCCAAACCAGAAAAAGCCCAGGATCTGGCCAACAAGTATGCGAAAAATGCGAAAGTACGAGCCAGATGAGTGCAAATCCCAGACCTGGCCGAGACATAACCGGCGTTATCCTCTAAAATATTAATCGCAACCAGGTTTAATTGACTGTTTCGGTGTGGTACCGCATTACTACGTGATCCAAACCGGAAAAAGCCCTGGATCTGGCCATCAAGTAAGCGAAAAATGCGAAAGTACGAGCCAGATGAGTGCAAATCCCAGACCTGGCCGAGACATAACCGGCGTTATCCTCTAAAATATTAATCGCAACCAGGTTTAATTGACTGTTTCGGTGTGGTACCGCATTACTACGCGATCCAATCCAGAAAAAACGCTGGATCTGGCCAACAACGATGAGAAAAACGCGAAAGTATGAGCCAGATGATTGCAAATACCAGAACAAACCCAGAAATAACTAGAGTTATCATCTAAAATACTATTCGGGACCAGCTTCTATTGAATGTTTCATTGCGGTACCACATTACTACGTGATCCAAACCAGAAAAAGGCCAGGATCTGGCCAACAAGTATGTGAAAAAAGCGAAAGTATGAGCCAGATGATTGCAAATACCAGAACTAACCCAAACATAACCAGCATTATCCTCCAAAATATTAATCGCAACCAGGTTTAATTGACTGTCTCGGTGTGGTACCGCATTACTATGTGATCCAATCCAGAAAAAGCCGTGGATCTGGCCAACAAGTATGCGAAAAATGCGAAAGTACGAGCCGGATGAGGGCAAATACCAGACCCAACCGAGACATAACTGACGTTATCCTCTAAAATATTAATCGCAACCAGGTTTAATTGACTGTTTCGGTGTCGTACCATATCACTACGTGATCCAAACCAGAAAAAGCCCAGGATCTGGCCAACAAGTATGCGAAAAAAGCGAAAGTACGAGCCAGATGACGGCAAATCCCAGACCTAACCCAGACATAACCGTCGTTATCCTCTAAAATATTAATCGGAACCAGCTTTTATTGACTTTTTCAGTGTGGTACCACATTACTACGTGATACAAACCAGAAAAAGGCCAGGATCTGGCCAACAAGTATGCGAATAATGCGAAGGTACGAGCCAGATGAGCTCAAATCCCAGACATAACCGAGACATAACCGGCGTTATCCCCTAAAATATTAATCGCAACCAGGTTTAATTGACTGTTTCGGCGTGGTACCGCATTACTACCTGATCCAAACCAGAAAAAGGCCAGGATCTGGCCAACAAGTATGCGAATAATGCGAAAGTACGAGCCAGATGAGCTCAAATCCCAGACATAACCGAGACATAACCGGCGTTATCCTCTAAAATATTAATCGCAATCAGGTTTAAATGACTGTTTCGGTGTGGAACCATATCACTGCGTGATCCAAACAAGAAAAAGGCGAGGATCTGGCCAAAAAGTATACGAAAAATGCGAAAGTACGAGCCGGATGAGGGAAAATACCAGACCCAGCCGAGACATAACTGACGTTATCCTCTAAAATATTGAGCGCAACCAGGTTTAATTGACTGTTTCGGTGTGGTACCGCATTACTACGTGATCCAAACCAGAAAAAGGCCACGATCTTGCCAACAGGTATGCGAAAAATGCGAAGGTACGAGCCAGATGAGGGCAAATCCCAGACCTAACCGAGGCATAACCGGCGTTAACCTCTAAAATATTAATCGCAACCAGGTTTAATTGACTGTTCCAGTGTGGTCGCACCTTACTACTTGGTCAAAGCCAGAAAAAGGCCAGGATCTGGCCAACAAGTATGCGAAAAATGCGAAAGTACGAGCCAGATGAGCTCAAATCCCAGACCTAACCGAGACATAACCGGCGTTATCCTCTAAAATATTAATCGCAACCAGGTTTAATTGACTATTTCGGTGTGGTACCGCATTACTACGTGATCCAAACCAGAAATAGGCGAGGATCTGGCCAACAATTATGCGAAAAATGCGAAAGTACGAGCCAGATGAGGGCAAATACCAGACTTAACCCAAACATAACCAGCGTTATCCTCCAAAATATTAATCGCAACCAGGTTTAATTGACTGTCTCGGTGTGGTACGGCATTACTATGTGATCCAATCCAGAAAAAACGCTGGATCTGGCCAACAACAATGAGAAAAACGCGAAAGTATGAGCCAGATGATTGCAAATACCAGAACAAACCCAGAAATAACTAGAGTTATCATCTAAAATACTATTCGGAACCAGCTTCTATTGAATGTTTCATTGCGGTACCACATTACTACGTGATCCAAACCAGAAAAAGGCCAGGATCTGGCCAACAAGTATGTGAAAAAAGCGAAAGTATGAGCCAGATGATTGCAAATAGCAGAACTAACCCAAACATAACCAGCGTTATCCTCTAAAATATTAATAGGAACCAGGTTTAGTTGACTGTTTCGGTGTGGAACCACATTACTGCGGGATCCAAAACAGAAAAAACCCAGGATCTGGCCAACAAGTATGCGAAAAATGCAGAAGTATGACCTAGGTGATGGCAATGTCCAGGCCAAACCTCGACATAACCGGTGTGATCCTCTAAAATATTGATCGAATCCAGGTTTAATTGACTGTTTCATTCTGGTACCATATTACTACGTGATCCAAACCAGAAAAAGCCCAGGATCTGGCCAAGAAGTATGCGAAAAATGCGAAAGTATGAGCCAGATGGTTACAAGTACCAGACCTAACACAAACCTAAACGGTGTTATCCTCTAAAATATTAAGGGCAACCAGGTTTAATTGACTGTTTCGGTGTGGTAACACATTACTACGTGATCCAACCCAGAAAAAGCCCAGGATCTTGCCAACAAGTATGGGAAAAATGCGAAAGTACGAGCCGGATGAGAGCAAATTCCACCCCAACCGAGACATAACTGACGTTATCCTCTAAAATATTAATCGCAACCAGGTTTAGTTGACTGTTTCGGCGTGGTACCGCATTACTATGTGATCCAATCCAGAAAAAACGCTGGATCAGGCCAACAACAATGCGAAAAACGCGAAAGTATGAGCCAGATGATTGCAAATACCAGAACAAACCCAGAAATAACTAGAGTTATCATCTAAAATACTATTCGGAACCAGCTTCTATTGAATGTTTCATTGCGGTACCACATTACTACGTGATCCAAACCAGAAAAAGCCCAGGATCTTGCCAACAGGTATGCGAAAAATGCGAAGGTACGAGCCAGATGAGGGCAAATCCCAGACATAACCGAGACATAACCTGCGTTATCCTCTAAAATATTAATCGCAAGCAGGTTTAATGGACTGTTTCAGTGTGGAACCACTTTACAACGGGATCCAAACCAGAAGAAACCCAGGATCTGGCCAAGAAGTATGCGAAAAATGCGAAAGTACGAGCCAGATGAGGGCAAGTACCAGACCTAACAGAGACATAACCGGCGTTATCCTCTAAAATATTAATCGCATCCAGGTTTAATTCACAGTTTCGGTGTGGTACAGCATTACTGCGTGATCCAAACCAGAAATATCCCAGGATCTGGCCAAAAAGTATGCGAAAAACGAGAAAGTATGAGCCAGATGGTTGCAAATACCAGAACTAACCGAGACATAACCGGCGTTATACTCCAAAATATTAATCGCAAACAGGTTTAATTGACTGTTTCGGTGTGGAGCCACATTACTACTTGGTCCAAGCCTGAAAAAGGCCAGGATCTGGCCAACAAGTATGTGAAAAACGCGAAAGTATGAGCCAGATGATTGCAAATACCAGAACTAACCCAAACACAACCAGCGTTATCCTCCAAAATATTCATCGCTACCAGGTTTAATTGACCGTCTCGGTGTGGTACCGCATTACTATGTGATCCAATCCAGAAAAAACGCTGGATCTGGCCAACAACAATGCGAAAAACGCGAAAGTATGAGCCAGATGATTGCAAATACCAGAACAAACCCAGAAATAACTAGAGTTATCATCTAAAATACTATTCGGAACCAGCTTCTATTGACTGTTTCAGTGCGGTACCACATTACTACGTGATCCAAAACAGAAAAAGGCCAGGATCTGGCCAACAAGTATGTGAAAAACGCGAAAGTATGAGCCAGATGATTGCAAATACCAGAACTAACCCAAACATAACCAGCGTTATCCTCCAAAATATTAATCGCAACCAGATGTAATTGACTGTCTCGGTGTGGTACCGCATTACTATGTGATCCAATCCAGAAAAAGCCGTGAATCTGGGCAACAAGTATGCGAAAAATGCAAAAGTACGAGCCGGATGAGGGCAAATACCAGACCCAACCGAGACATAACTGACGTTATCCTCTAAAATATTGAGCGCAACCAGGTTTAATTGACTGTTTCGGTGTGGTACAGCATTACTACGTAATCCAAACCAGAAATATCCCAGGATATGGCCAACATGTATGCGAAAAACGAGAAAGTATGAGCCAGATGGTTGCAAATACCAGAACTAACCGAGACATAACCGGCGTTATCCTCAAGAATATTAATCGCAAACAGGTTTAATTGACTGTTTCGGTGTGGTACCACATTACTACGTGATCCAAACCAGAAATATCCCAGGATCTGGCCAGCTAGTATGCGATAAATGCGGAAGTATGTGCCAGATGATTGCAAATAGCAGAACTAACCCAAACATAACCAGCGTTATCCTCTAAAATATTAATCGGAACCAGGTTTAGTTGACTGTTTCGGTGTGGAACCACATTACTACGGGATCCAAAACAGAAAAAACCCAGGATCTGGCCAACAAGTATGCGAAAAATGCGGAAGTATGACCTAGGTGATGGCAGTGTCCAGGCCAAACCTCGACATAACCGGTGTGATCCTCTAAAATATTGATCGAATCCAGGTTTAATTGACTGTTTCATTCTGGTACCATATTACTACGTGATCCAAACCAGAAAAAGCCCAGGATCTGGCCAAGAAGTATGCGAAAAATGCGAAAGTATGAGCCAGATGGTTGCAAGTACCAGACCTAACACAAACCTAAACGGTGTTATCCTCTAAAATATTAAGGGCAACCAGGATTAATTGACTGTTTCGGTGTGGTAACACATTACTACGTTATCCAACCCAGAAAAAGCCAGGATCTTGCCAACAAGTATGCGAAAAATGCGAAGGTACGAGCCAGATGAAGGGCCAATCCCAGACATAACCGAGACATAACCGGCGTTATCCTGAAAAATATTAATCGCAAACAGGTTTAATTGACTGTTTCGGTGTGGTACCACATTACTACGTGGTCCAAACCTGAAATATCCCAGGATCTGGCCAACTAGTATGCGAAAAATGCGAAAGTACGAGCCAGATGAGGGCAAATCCTAGACCTAACCGAGACATAACCGCCGTTATACTCCAAAATATTAATCGCAAACAGGTTTAATTGACTGTTTCGGCGTGGAATCACATTACTGCTTGGTCCAAGCCAGAAAAAGGCCAGGATCTGGCCAACAAGTATGCGAAAAATGCGAATGTACGAGACAGATGACGACAAATCCCAGACCTAACTGAGACATAACCGGCGTTATCCTCTAAAATATTAATCGCAACCAGGTTTAATTGACTGTAGCGGGGTGGTACCGCATTACTACGTGATCCAAACCAGAAAAAGCCCTGGATCTGGCCAACAAGTATGTGAAAAATGCGAAAGTACGAGCCAGATGAGGGCAAATACCAGACCTAACCCAGACATAACCGGCGTCATACTTTAAAATATTAATCGCAACCAGGTTTAATTGACTATTTCCGTGTGGTACCGCATTACTACGTGATCCAAACTAGAAAAAGGCGAGGACCTGGCCAACAATTATGCGAAAAATGCGAATGTACGAGACAGATGACGGCAAATCCCAGACTTAACCGACACATAACCGGCGTTATCCACTAAAATATTAATCGCAAGCAGGTTTAATTGACTGTCTCAGTGTGGTCCCACATTACTACTTGGTGCAAGCCAGAAAAAGGCCAGGATCTGGCCAACAAGTATGCGAAAAATGCGAATGTACGAGACAGATGACGGCAAATCCCAGACTTAACCGACACATAACCGGCGTTATCCTCTAAAGTATTAATCGCAAGCAGGTTTAATTGACTGCTTCGGTGTGGAATCACATTACTACTTGGTGCAAGCCAGAAAAAGGCCAGGATCTGGCCAACAAGTAAGCGAAAATGCGAATGTACGAAACAGATGACGGCAAATCCCAGACTTAACCGACACATAACTGGCGTTATCCTCTAAAGTATTAATCGCAAGCAGGTTTAATTGACTGTCTCAGTGTGGTCCCACATTACTACTTCGTCCAAGCCAGAAAGAGGCCAGGATCTGGCCAACAAGTATGCGAAATATGCGAAAGTACGAGCCTGATGAGGGCAAACACCAGAACTAACCCAAACATAACCAGCGTTATCCACCAAAATATTAATCGCAACCACGTTTAATTGACTGTTTCGGTGTGGAACCACATTACGACGGGATACAACCCAGAAAAAGCCCAGGATCTTGCCAACAAGTATGCGAAAAATGCGAAGGTACGAGCCAGATGAAGGGCAAATCCCAGACATAACCGAGACATAACCGGCGTTATCCTCTAAAATATTAATCACAACCAGGTTTAATTGACTGCTTCGGGTGGTACCGCATTACTACGTGATCCAAACCAGAAAAAGCCCTGGATCTGGCCAACAAGTATGCGAAAAACGCGAAAGTATGTGCCAGATGAGGGCAAATACCAAACCTAACCGGGACATAACCGCCGTTATCCTCTATAATATTAATCGCAACCAGGTTTAATTGACTGTTTCGGTGTGGTACCGCAGTATTACGTGATCCAAACCAGAAAAAACCCAGGATCTGGCCAACAAGTATGCGAAAAATGCGAAAGTACGAGGCAGATGAGGGCAAATCCCAGTCCTAACCGAGACATAACCGGCGTTATCCACTAAAATATTAATCGCAACCAGGCTTAATTGACTGTTTCGGTGTGGTAACACATTACTACGTGATCCAACCCAGAAAAAGCCCAGGATCTTGCCAACAAGTATGCGAAAAATGCGAAGGTACGAGCCAGATGAAGGGCAAATCCCAGACATAACCGAGACAAAACCGGCGTTATCCTCTAAAATATTAATCGCAACCAGGCTTAAATGACTGTTTCGGTGTGGAACCACATTACTGCGGGATCCAAACCAGAAAAAACCCAGGATCTGGCCAACACGTATCTGAAAAACGCGAAAGTATGACCCAGATGATTGCAAATACCAGAACTAACCCAAACATAACCAGCGTTATCCTCTAAAATATTAATCGGAACCAGGTTTAGTTGACTGTTTCGGTGTGGAACCACATTGCTACGGGATCCAAACCAGAAATAACCCAGGATCTGGCCAGCAAGTATGCGAAAAAATGCGAAAGTACGAGCCGGATGGTCCCCCGGTTGGAAAGGATGGTTGCGGCTCTGGGCCGGATCCTGCCCAACCTGGGGGGCCCGGCGGGCCGAGTTCGTCGCCTCTATGTGGCAATGGTCCAGTCGGTGGCCCTATACGGGGCCCCCGTCTGGGCGGACGACCTGGCTGCCTCCCGGCGCAGCATGACTATGCTGCGTCGGGTGCAGAGGCGCATGGCGCTCAGGGTCGTCCGCGGGTATCGGACCATGTCACATGAGGCGGCGACGGTTCTAGCGGGGATGCCGCCCATGGACCTGCTCGCGCGGTCGCACGCGGTGATGTACCGGCACCGCGTCGACCGTCGCGCGGGGGTGGGGGCGGTCCCGGGCGGGCAGGAACCTGCTTGGGGCGATTTGAAGCGCCAGGCCCGGCAGTCCGTGTTGCTCGCGTGGCAGGAGCGGCTGGCTCTGCCAACCGCGGGGCACCGGACAGTCGGGGCTGTTCGGCCACTCCTGAAGGAGTGGCTGGACAGAGGCCATGGCAGCCTCACCTACCGGCTGGCACAGGTATTTTCCGGGCATGGCAGCTTCGGAAGATACCTGTGCCGGATAGGGAAGGAGCCGACGGCGCGTTGCTGCCACTGCGACGCTGAGCAGGACACGGCGGATCATACCCTGGAGGTATGCCCCGCGTGGGAGGGGGAGCGCCGTGTCCTGGTCGGCGTCGTCGGGCGGGATGTCTCGCTGCCATGCGTGGTGCGCGCCATGCTCGGCAGCGAGGAGAAGTGGAGGGCCGTGGCCTCCTTCTGCGAGAACGTAATGTTGCAGAAGGAGGCCGCGGGGAGGGAGCGCGAGCTTCAGCGGCGCGCTGAAGCTCGCGCTCGTGCGGTGGCCCGAGGTCGTCGCCCGGTCCCGAGGCGTCGCGGGCGGCCGCCTCGGCGTGGCGGATGACCTAGGCTGGGAGGGGGGTCCTGAGGGGACCCTCCTCCCGCCAAGCGGCGCCGGGTTGGACCGGTTGGGGGTAGGAGTGCCTCCCCCTACCGGTCCGACGCAAGGGGAGGCACCCTCGGCGGTCTGGTGCGGCCATGAACGCCCGGCCGCCGAGGGGTGGAAACGGGGTCGCGGGCGGTTGCGAGTTGGGGCTCGCAGCCGCCACTAAACGCGGCCCCGGGACGGATAGCGGCGGGATGGAGTGGCCCCGTCCCGCCGCTATGAGGCAGTGTGTCTACTGGGGGGACCGATTGTCCCCCCGGGGGATGGGCGAGAAAGCGCGGGCACGGGGAGGATACCGGAAGAATGCTTCGAGCGATTCCCGGTATCCTCCCAAAGCGTGCCGAAGGGTCACCGTGGGGTTTTTAGTGGGTAGGTCCCGCGCCTGTCGTTGTACGGGCACGGGGAATCCCACACACCCCTCCCACCACTCCCCAAGGAGGTGGGAGGGAGTCTTTCGAAGATTTTCCCCACGACAAAAAAAAAAAAAAAAAAAAAAAGTACGAGCCGGATGAGGGCAAATACCAGACCCAACCGAGACATAACTGACGTTATCCTCTGAAATATTAAGCGCAACCAGGTTTAATTGACTGTTTCGGTGTGGTACAGCATTACTCCGTGATCCAAACCAGAAATATCCCAGGATATGGCCAACAAGTATGCGAAAAACGAGAAAGTATGAGCCAGATGGTTGCAAATACCAGAACTAAACGAGACATTACCGGCGTTATCCTCAAGATTATTAATCGCAAACAGGTTTAATTGACTGTTTCGGTGTGGTACCACATTACTACGTGATCCAAACCAGAAATATCCCAGGATCTGGCCAACTAGTATGCGAAAAATGCGGAAGTATGTGCCAGATGATTGCAAATAGCAGAACTAACCCATACATAACCAGCGTTATCCTCTAAAATATTAATCGGAACCAGGTTTAGTTGACTGTTTCGGTGTGGAACCACATTACTACGGGATCCAAACTAGAAAAAACCCAGGATCTGGCCAACAAGTATGCGAAAAATGCGGAAGTATGACCTAGGTGATGGCAATGACCAGGCCAAACCTCGACATAACCGGTGTGATCCTCTAAAATATTGATCGAATCCAGGTTTAATTGACTGCTTCATTCTGGTACCATACTACTACGTGATCCAACCCAGAAAAAGCCCAGGATCTTCCCAACAATTATGCGAAAAATGCGAAGGTACGAGCCAGATGAAGGGCAAATCCCAGACCTAACCGAGACATAACCGGCGTTATCCACTAAAATATTAATCGCAACCAGGTTTAATTGACTGTTTCGGTGTGGTACCACATTACTACGTGATCCAAACCAGAAAAAGCCCAGGATCTGGCCAACAAGTATGCGAAAAAAGCGAAAGTATGTGCCAGATGAGGGCAAATACCAGACCTAACCGAGACATAACCGGCGTTAACCTCTAAAATATTAATCGCAACCAGGTTTAATTGACTGTTTCGGCGTGGTACCGCAATACTACCTGGTCCAAACCAGAAAAAGGCCAGGATCTGGCCAACAAGTATGCGAAAAATGCGAAAGTACGAGCCAGATGAGCTCAAATCCCAGACCTAACCGAGTCATAACCGGCGTTATCCTCTAAAATATTAATCGCAACCAGGTTTAGATGACTGTTTCGGTGTGGAACCGCATTACTACGGGATCCAAACCAGAAACAACCCAGAATCTGGCCAAGAAGTATGCGAAAAATGCGGAAATATGACCTAGGTGATGGCAATGACCAGGCCAAACCTCGACATAACCGGTGTGATCCTCTAAAATATTGATCGAATCCAGGTTTAATTGACTGTTTCATTCTGGTACCATATTACTACGTGATCCAAACCAGATAAAGCCAGGATCTGGCCAACAAGTATGCGAAAAATGCGAAAGTATGAGCCAGATGATTGCAAATACCAGACCTAACACAAACCTAATCGGTGTTATCCTCTAAAATATTAAGGGCAACCAGGTTTAATTGACTGTTTCGGTGTGGTAACACATTACTGCGTGATCCAAACCAGAAAAAACCCAGGATCTGGCCAACAAGTGTGTGAAAAACGCGAAATTATGAGCCAGATGACGGCAAATCCCAGACCAAACCGAGACATAACCGGCGTTATCCTCAAGAATATTAATCGCAAACAGGTTTAATTGACTGTTTCGGTGTGGTACCACATTACTACGTGATCCAAACCAGAAATATCCCAGGATCTGGCCAACAAGTATGCGAAAAATGCGAAAGTACGAGCCAGATGAGGGCAAATACCAGACCTAGCCGAGACATAACCGGCGTTATCCTCTATAATATTAATCGCAACCAGGTTTAGTTGACTGCTTGGGTGTGGTACCGCAATACTACGTGATCCAAACCAGAAATATCCCAGGATCTGGCCAACAAGTATGCGAAAAATGCGAAAGTACGAGCCAGATGAGCTCAAATCCCAGACCTAACCGAGTCATAACCGGCGTTATCCTCTAAAATATTAATCGCAACCAGGTTTAGATGACTGTTTCGGTGTGGAACCGCATTACTACGGGATCCAAACCAGAAACAACCCAGAATCTGGCCAAGAAGTATGCGAAAAATGCGGAAATATGACCTAGGTGATGGCAATGACCAGGCCAAACCTCGACATAACCGGTGTGATCCTCTAAAATATTGATCGAATCCAGGTTTAATTGACTGTTTCATTCTGGTACCATATTACTACGTGATCCAAACCAGGAAAAGCCCAGGATGTGGACAACAAGTATGCGAAAAATGCGAAAGTACGAGCCAGATGAGGGCAAATCCCAGACCTAATCGAGACATAACCGGCGTTATCCTCTAAAATATTAAGCGCAACCTGGTTTAATTGACTGTTTCGGTGTGGTACCGCATTTCTCCGTGATACAAGCCAGAAAAACGCTTGTATCTGGCCAACAAGTATGCGAAAAATGCGAAAGTACGAGCAAGATGAGGGCAAATCCCAGACCTAACCGAGACATAACCGGCGTTATCCTCTTGAATATTAATCGCAACCAGGTTGAAGTGGCTGTATCGGTGTGGTACCACAATACTGCGTGATCCAAACCAGTCAAAGGCGAGGATCGGGCCAACAAGTATGCGAAAAATGCCAAAGTACGAGCCAGATCCCCTCAGGGGCTGCCAGCCTTTCAGCTGCAGTACGGGCTTAACGAACCCGGGGTACCCGAGTCATACACACACCGTAAGCCTCCTGTTGGTCGTCACAACGACCCATTCACAATTCCCTATTGGTTTTGTGAATGGTACGTGACGGCAGGAGGAACGGGGGTCTTGGCTTAACCGCCTGGGCCACGAGTATGGCGACTCTATAAAATCGCCCTCCAATCCTAAGCTATGGTGCGCGGCGATGGGATGCATGGTTGGGGGAGAAGGCCCAATCCCAAGCGACCACCTCCGGGGAACCTGCCGAACCCCCGGAGTATTAGGCTTACCCGGGTAAGGCGGCTCTGCCCGGGTGGACCTTTATTTCCGACCATCTCGTGGGATTCTTATGGACACAGAAAATAAAATGGGGATGGGGCGGGTTTTGTCGGTTGGGGAGGACGGAGACGGGGTTGGGGTTAGGGTGGCGGCGCTCGCGCCCCACTCAGCGCCAGGTCCGGCTTCGTGGAGGGTGGAGGAGGACGACGAGACGGCGTCGGTCTCGTCCTTCTCCTCCAGCACGAGCCACATAGGCTCTAAGAGGAAGAGGACGGGGCAGGCCGTCGTCGAGGTGGGCGGGGCGATGAGCCCGTCGGTGAGGCTGAGTTGCCTCAGGGACGAGGTGACCGAGGAGATATCGGAGAGGATCTCCTCGTCCCTGAGGCGGGTGGAGAAAGTCGCCGCTGCCTGCGCCTTTAAGGGGCAGAAAAGCGGTGGCGCGGAGGCCCTGAAGGCCGCGGCGGAGGAAATGAGGGTGGCGGCGCGGGAGCTCAGAGGGCGGAACGCCCGTCTGCAGCTCCTGTTGGAGGAGGAGCGACAGGGGAGGAGGAGGGCAGAGGCGCTGTGGAACAGCGCGGCCCTCCCTCCCATCCTCCCTCCTCCTCCACCGCCGCGTCCCTCGGCGGAGGTAAATAAGCGGAGTGCGGCGGCAGTGGTGCGGGGCACCGCGTGCCCCTCCACCCGCACTCCGCCCGTGAAGAAGTCCCCGTCCTCCTCAGAAGACGATCTTCTGAGGAGGATTGGGGACATGATTGATGGCAAGCTGGCCGCCTTCCGGGAGGAGCTCCTCGCCGGAAGAGCGGTCAGCAGGAAGGCGGTGCCTCCCCGACCTGTTCCGGTACAGTCGGGGAAGGCAAAGAAGGGCGGAGTGAAGGCTCCGCCCAGCGTTGCGGCACCAGGGCCCCGGGTCGCGACCCCCAAGGGGGGTGGTGTACCCGTGGTCGCGGTGGTCGCGTCCTCCACGGCACCCTCCCAAGGGGGGGTGGCGTGGAGTGAGGTGGTGGGGCAGAAGGCGAAGCGGGCGGCGAGGAAGGCCTCGCAACCGCAGCCTCCGCCTCCGCCGCCGGCGGCCAAGGTAAAGGCCGCGAAGGTCGGGAAGGCACGACCAGGTCGTTCCCCAAAAACGGCAGCGGTGACGCTGACCGTTGCGCAGGGGGGCGACCTGACCCTCGCGGAGGCGATGCGGCTCGCCAGGGAGAATATCTCCCTGGAAGAGCTGGGCATCGCCTCCGTGAGGGCGAAGAGGGCCGTGACCGGGGGTCTCTTGCTGGAGATCCCCGGTGCAGAAGGCGGCGCGAAGGCGGATCGTCTCGCCCAGAGGCTCCGGGAGCAGCTGGGCGAGCGAGGTGTCCGGGTCGCCCGGCCCACGAAGCGCACGGAGATGCGCGTTTGTGGGCTGGACGACTCGGTCAGCGCACAGGATGTGTCCCGTGCCCTTGCGAGGGCGGGGGACTGTCCTGTGGAGGACCTGCGGATCGGAGATATCCGCAGGTCGCCCTCCGGCCTCGGGTCGGTGTGGGCCCGGTGCCCCCTCTCCACCGCCCGTAAGGTGGCGGAATCCGGGAGGGTGTTGGTGGGGTGGGTTTCGGCGCGAGTGGAAATCCTCGCGCCGCGCCCGCTCCAGTGTCACCGCTGCCTCGAATTGGGGCACGTGAGGCAGTGGTGCACCTCGCCGGTGGACCGCAGCGGTCAGTGTTACCGCTGCGGTGCCAAAGAGCACCGTGCGAGCCAGTGCTCGGCGGCCCCCCACTGCCCGCTGTGTGCGGACATGGGGAGGCCAGCCGATCACAGGGTGGGGAGCAAGAAGTGCTCCCCCCCCTCCCGGAAGGAGAGGAAGAGGCGGGCTGCACCGGCTCCGGTGCCGAGGGCGGTGGCATCGTCCTCCATGGAGGTGGACGGTGCTACGGGGACGGACGGCCGGGAGGAGGCTGGCGCGGCCATTAATTAATGCCGCCCCGCCTCCTCCTCCAGGCCAACCTCAACCACTGCCGCGCGGCACAGGACTTGATGTCCCAGGTCCTCGCGGAGTGGGGGGTTGGCCTGGCGGTCGCCGCCGAGCCGTACCGCGTCCCTGATCACCCTCATTGGGTGGGCGACGCGGACGGCTTGGTGGCGACGGTATGGGGAGGGGGCGACGGGTCCCCACCGTTCTCCTTGTTGGAGCGCGGTCGGGGATTCGTCGCCGTGGACTGGGGGGGAGTCGCTGTGGTGGGGTGCTACATTTCGCCCCGTAGCGGTCACGCTGCGTTCGAGCTGTACTTGGCCGAGGTCGCGGCATGCGTGCAGCGCTACGCGGCCCGGCCGGTGCTGGTCCTGGGGGATTTTAATGCCAAGTCGGTGGCTTGGGGATCCCCCAGGACCTCCGTTCGCGGCGGGATCCTGGGCGATTGGGCGGCGGGGCTCGACCTCCGGGTATTGAACCGGGGGTCGGAGCACACATGCGTGCGGCGATATGGGGGGTCCATCGTGGATGTTGGATTCGCGACCCCCAACGCCGTGCGCATGGTGTCGGGTTGGCACGTGGTCGCGGGGGCAGAGACACTCTCCGATCACCGGTACATCCGGATGGAGGTCTCTGCCGCCGCGAGTGCATCCCGACACGGTCGCCTGCGTGGCACCCCACCACGCCGCTGGGCGCTTCGGCGCCTGGACAAGGACGCCCTGATGGCAGCTGCCCTCGCTGCAACTTGGCCGCAGGGAGCGGCCGAGTTGCCGAGCATAGAGGAGGAGGTCGCCCGGCTCGGAGCATTGGTCGCGGGTATTTGCGACGCGGCGATGCCTCGGGTCGGGCGGGCTTCTCCTCGCCGGGCGGTGTACTGGTGGTCGGACGCGATCGCGGAGTTGCGAGTCGCGACTGTCCGCGCCCGACGCCAGTACACCCGCGCGCGCCGTCGTCAACGTACAGGCGACGGCGTGGCGCGAGCGAGGGCAGCTGATGACCTGTATGGAGCATACCGCGTGGCGCGGGTTGCTCTGCAGGTCGCCATCAAACGGGCCAAGACTCAGGCATGGAAGGAGCTCCTCCAGACCCTTCATGACGATCCATGGGGGCGCCCATATAAGGTGGTGCTGAATAAGCTCCGCCCGTGGGCGCCCCCCGTCACCGAGGGTCTTGACCCCCGGCTGCTGGAGGACGTGGTCAATACACTCTTCCCAATTGGGGAGAGGGGACCGCGTCCTCCGGCGGCGGCGGCTGTCCCAGTGGAGTGGACGGCCGAGCTGGGGGTCACGCAGGAGGAGCTGGCAGCGGCCATCAGACGGCTCGGGGTTCGTAACACGGCCCCGGGTCCGGATGGTGTGCCCGGCCGGGTTTGGGTCTTGACCCAGGGCGTCCTTGGGGCCGACCTCAGGCGGTTGTTCGACCGCTGCCTGAGGGACGGGCGATTCCCCCCCAGTTGGAAGGTGGCGAGGATGGTCCTCCTCCGGAAGGAGGGTCGGCCCGCGGAGTCTCCCTCCGCATACCGGCCCATTTGTCTCCTCGACGAGGTGGGCAAGCTCTTCGAGCGTGTGATTGCTGCCCGCCTCGTCGAGCACCTGTCGCGGGGTGATCCCGGTCTGGCCGACTGCCAGTTCGGTTTCCGGGGGGGCCGATCGACTATCGACGCGATAGGTCGTGTGAGGGCCCTCTCGGAGGCGGCCGTCTCCCGGGGAGGGGTGGCATTGGCAATATCCTTGGATATTGCCAATGCCTTTAACACCCTCCCCTGGGAAGAGATAAGGAGGGGACTCGAATATCATCGAGTCCCCCCTTGTCTCAGGGCGGTCGTCGGGGATTATCTCCGCGGCAGGTGGATCGAGTATCCGAGCCGGGATGGTGATATGCGGAGGGAGGTGTACTGCGGTGTTCCGCAGGGGTCGGTCCTCGGGCCACTCCTGTGGAACATCGCGTACGACTCGGTGTTGCGGGCCGGCCTCCCCGACGGCGTCAGCACGGTGTGTTATGCGGATGACACACTGGTGCTGGCCGTCGGGGCGCACTGGGGGAGGGCCATGCGTCGCGCGGAGGAGGGGTCGCAACGCGTCGTCGACCGGATCAGGGGGATGGGGATGACGGTGGCGGTCCATAAGACCGAGGTGATTGCGTTTCATTCACCTCGGCAGGATCCGCCACCCCCTCTGATTCGGGTGGGTGGGGCTGACATCGAGGTGAAGCCCCAGATCAGGTATCTGGGGCTGATCCTCGATAGCCACTGGCGTTTCGAGAAGCATTTCCGCTGCCTGGTCCCCCGGTTGGAAAGGATGGTTGCGGCTCTGGGCCGGATCCTGCCCAACCTGGGGGGCCCGGCGGGCCGAGTTCGTCGCCTCTATGTGGCAATGGTCCAGTCGGTGGCCCTATACGGAGCCCCCGTCTGGGCGGACGACCTGGCTGCCTCCCGGCGCAGCATGACTATGCTGCGTCGGGTGCAAAGGCGCATGGCGCTCAGGGTCGTCCGCGGGTATCGGACCATGTCACATGAGGCGGCGACGGTTCTAGCGGGGATGCCGCCCATGGACCTGCTCGCGCGGTCGCACGCGGTGATGTACCGGCACCGCGTCGACCGTCGCGCGGGGGTGGGGGCGGTCCCGGGCGGGCAGGAGCCTGCTTGGGGCGATTTGAAGCGCCAGGCCCGGCAGTCCGTGTTGCTCGCGTGGCAGGAGCGGCTGGCTCTGCCAACCGCGGGGCACCGGACTGTCGGGGCTGTTCGGCCACTCCTGAAGGAGTGGCTGGACAGAGGCCATGGCAGCCTCACCTACCGGCTGGCACAGGTATTTTCCGGGCATGGCAGCTTCGGAAGATACCTGTGCCGGATAGGGAAGGAGCCGACGGCGCGTTGCTGCCACTGCGACGCTGAGCAGGACACGGCGGATCATACCCTGGAGGTATGCCCCGCGTGGGATGGGGAGCGCCGTGTCCTGGTCGGCGTCGTCGGGCGGGATGTCTCGCTGCCGGGCGTGGTGCGCGCCATGCTCGGCAGCGAGGAGAAGTGGAGGGCCGTGGCCTCCTTCTGCGAGAACGTAATGTTGCAGAAGGAGGCCGCGGGGAGGGAGCGCGAGCTTCAGCGGCGCGCTGAAGCTCGCGCTCGTGCGGTGGCCCGAGGTCGTCGCCCAGTCGCGAGGCGTCGCGGGCGGCCGCCTCGGCGTGGCGGATGACCTAGGCTGGGAGGGGGGTCCTGAGGAGACCCTCCTCCCGCCAGGCGGCGCCGGGTCGGACCGGTTGGGGGTAGGAGTGCCTCCCCCTACCGGTGCGACGCAAGGGGAGGCAACCTCGGCGGTCTGGTGCGGTCATGAACGCCCGGCCGCCGAGGGGTGGAAACGGGGTCGCGGGCGGTTGCGAGTTGGGGCTCGCAGCCGCCAATAAACGCGGCCCCGGGACGGATAGCGGCGGGATGGAGTGGCCCCGTCCCGCCGCTATGAGGCAGTGTGTCTACTGGGGGGACCGATTGACCCCCCGGGGGATGGGCGCGAAAGCGCGGGCACGGGGAGGATACCGGAAGAATGCTTCGAGCGATTCCCGGTATCCTCCCAAAGCGTGCCGAAGGGTCACCGTGGGGTTTTTAGTGGGTAGGTCCCGCGCCTGTCGTTGTACGGGCGCGGGGAATCCCACACACCCCTCCCACCTCTCCCCAAGGAGGTGGGAGGGAGTCTTTCGAAGATTTTCCCCACGACAAAAAAAAAAAAAAAAAAAAAAAAGTACGAGCCAGATGAGGGCAAATACCTGACCTAACCCAGACATAACCGGCGTTATCCTCTAAAATATTAATGGCAACCAGGTTTAATTGACTGTTTCGGTGTGGAACCACATTAGTGCGGGATCCAAACCAGAAAAAGACCCGGATCAGGTCAAGAAGTATGCGAAAAATGCGAAGGTACGAGCCAGATGAGGGCAAATCCCAGACCTAACCCTGACATAACCGGCATTATCCTCTAAAATATTACTCGCAACCAGGTTCCATTGACTATTTCGGTGTGGTACCGCATTACTGTGTGATCCAAACCAGAAAAAGGGCGAGGATCTGGCCAACAAGTATGCGAAAGATGCCGAAGTACGAGCCAGGTGAGAGCAAATTCCAGACATAACCGTGACATAACCGGCGTTATCCTCTAAAATATTAATCGCAACCAGGTTTAATTGACTGTTTCTGTGTGGTACCACATTACTACGTGATCCAAACCAGAAAAATCCCAGGATCTGGCCAACAAGTATGCGAAAAATGCGAAAGTACGAGCTAGATGAGGGCAATTACCAGACCTGACCGGGTCATAACCGGCGTTATCCACTAAAATATTAATCGGAACCAGGTTTAATTGACTGTTTCGGTGTGGTACCGCATTACTACGTGATGCAAGCCAGAAAAAGCCCTGGATCTGGCCAACAAGTATGCGAAAAATGCGAAAGTACGAGCCAGATGAGGGCAATTCCCTGACCTAACCAAGACATAACCTGCGTTATCCTCTTAAATATTAATCGCAACCAGGTTTAATTGACTGTTTCGGAGTGGTACCGCATTACTACGTGATACAAGCCAGAAAAAGCCCTGTATCTGGCCAACAAGTATGCGAAAAATGCGAAAGTACGAGCCAGATGAGGGCAAATACCTGACCTAACCCAGACATATCCGGCGTTATCCTCTAAAATATTAATCGCAACCAGGTTGAAGTGGCTGTATCGGTGTGGTACCACAATACTGCGTGATCCAAACCAGTCAAAGGCGAGGATCGGGCCAACAAGTATGCGAAAAATGCCGAAGTACGAGCGAGATGAGGGCAAATACCAGACCTACCCCAGACACAACCGGCGTTATTCTCTAAAATATTAATCGCAACCAGGTTTAATTGTCTGCCTCGGTGTGGTACCGCATTACTACGTGATTTAAACCAGAAAAAGCCCAGGATCTGGCCAACAAGTATGCGAAAAATGCGAAAGTACGAGCTAGATGAGGGCAATTTCCAGACCTAACCGGGTCATAACCGGCGTTATCCTCTAAAATATTAGTCGCAACCAGGTTTAGATGACTGTTTCGGCGTGGTACCGCATGCCTACCTGATACAAACCAGAAAAAGGCCAGGATCTGGCCAACAAGTATGCGAAAAATGCGAACGTACGAGCCAGATGAGCTCAAATCCCAGACCTAACCGAGACATAACTGGCGTTATCCTCTAAAATATTAATCGCAACCAGGTTTAAATGACTGTTTCGGTGTGGAACCACATTACTACGGGATCCAAACCAGAAAAAACCCAGGATCTGGCCAACAAGTATGTGAGAAACGCGAAAGTATGAGCCAGATGATTGCAAATACCAGAACTAACCCAAACATAACCAGCGTTATCCTCCAAAATATTAATCGCAACCAGGTTTAATTGACTGTTTCGGTGTGGTACCGCGTTACTATGTGATCCAATCCAGAAAAAGCGCAGGATCCGGCCAACAAGTATGCGAAAAATGCCGAAGTACGAGCCGGATGAGAGCAAATTCCAGACACAACCGAGACATAACTGACGTTATCCTCTAAAATATTAATCGCAACCAGGTTTAGTTGACTGTTTCGGCGTGGTACCGCATTACTACGTGATCCAAACCAGAAAAAGCCCAGGATCTTGCCAACAGGTTTGCGAAAAATGCGAAGGTACGAGCCAGATGAGGGCAAATACCAGAACTAACCCAAACATAACCAGCGTTATCCGCTAAAATACTAATCGGAACAAGCTTTTATTGACTGCTTCAGTGTGGTGCCACATTACTACGTGATCCCAACTAGAAAAAGCCCAGGATCTGGACAACAAGTATGCGAAAAATGCGAAGGTACGAGCGAGATGAGGGCAAATCCCAGACCTAATCGAGACATAACCGGCGTTATCCTGTAAAATATTAATCGCAACCAGGTTTAATTGACTGCTTCGGTGTGGTACCGCATTACTACGTGATCCAAACCAGAAAAAGGCCAGGATCAGGTCAAGAAGTATGCGAAAAATGCGAAGGTACGAGCCAGATGAGGGCAAATCCCAGACCTAACCGAGACGTAACCGGCGTTATCCTCTAAAATATTAATCGCAACCAGGTTTAAATGACTGTTTCAGTGTGGTACCGCATTACTGCGTGATCCAAGCCAGAAAAAGGGCGAGGATCTGGCCAACAAGTATGCGAAAGATGCCGAAGTACGAGCCAGATGAGGGCAAATACCAGACATAACCGTGACATAACCGGCGTTATCCTCTAAAATGTTAATCGCAACCAGGTTTAATTGACTCCTTCGGTGTGGAACCACATTAGTGCGGGATCCAAACCAGGAAGAGGCCAGGATCTGGCCAACAAGTTTGCGAAAAACGCGAAAGTATGAGCCAGATGATTGCAAATACCATAACTAACCCAACCATAACCAGCGTTATCCTCTAAAATATTAATCGGAACCATGTTTAATTGACTGTTTCGGTGTGGTACCGCATTACTACGTGATACAAGCCAGAAAAAGCCCTGGATCTGGCCAACAACTATGCGAAAAATGCGAAAGTACGAGCCAGATGAGCTCAAATCCCAGACCTAACCGAGACGTAACCGGCGTTATCCTCTAAAATATTAATCGCAACCAGGTTTAAATGACTGTTTCGGTGTGGAACCACATTACTACGGCATCCAAACCAGAGAAAACCCAGGATCTGGCCAACAAGTATGAGAGAAACGCGAAAGTATGAGCCAGATGATTGCAAATACCAGAACTAACCCAAACATAACCAGCGTTATCCTCCAAAATATTAATCGCAACCAGGTTTAATTGACTGTTCCGGTGTGGTACCGCATTACTATGTGATCCAATCCAGAAAAAGCCCAGGATCTGGACAACAAGTATGCGAAAAATGCGAAGGTACGAGCCAGATGAGGGCAAATCCCAGACCTAATCGAGACATAACCGGCGTTATCCTCTTAAATATTAATCGCAACCAGGTTTAGTTGAATGTTTCGGTGTGGTACCGCATTACTACGTGATACAAGCCAGAAAGAGCCCTGTATCTGGCCAACAAGTATGCGAAAAATGCGAAAGTACGAGCCAGATGAGGTCAAATACCAGACCTACCCCAGACACAACAGGCGTTATCCTATAAAATATTAATCGCAACCAGGTTTAATTGACTGCCTCGGTGTGGTACCGCATTACTATGTGATTTAAACCAGAAAAAGCCCAGGATCTGGCCAACAAGTATGCGAAAAATGCGAAAGTACGAGCTAGATGAGGGCAATTACCAGACCTGACCGGGTCATAAGCGGCGTTATCCTCTAAAATATTAATCGCAACCAGGTCTAACTGACTCTTTCGGTGTGGAACCACATTAGTGCGGGATCCAAACCAGAAAGAGGCCAGGATCAGGCCAACAAGTATGCGAAAAACGCGAAAGTATGAGCCAGATGATTGCAAATACCATAACTAACCCAATCATAACCAGCGTTATCCTCTAAAATACTAATCGGAACAAGCTTTTATTGACAGTTTCTGTGTGGTACCACATTACTACGTGATCCAAACCAGAAAAAGCCCTGTATCTGGCCAACAAGTATGCGGAAAATGCGAAAGTACGAGCCAGATGAGGGCAAATCCCAGACCTAATCGAGACATAACCGGCGTTATCCTGTAAAATATTAATCGCAACCAGGTTTAATTGACTGCTTCGGTGTGGTACCGCATTACTACGTGATCCAAACCAGAAAAAGGCCAGGATCAGGTCAAGAAGTATGCGAAAAATGCGAAGGTACGAGCCAGATGAGGGCAAATCCCAGACCTAACCGAGACGTAACCGGCGTTATCCTCTAAAATATTAATCGCAACCAGGTTTAAATGACTGTTTCAGTGTGGTACCGCATTACTGCGTGATCCAAGCCAGAAAAAGGGCGAGGATCTGGCCAACAAGTATGCGAAAGATGCCGAAGTACGAGCCAGATGAGGGCAAATACCAGACATAACCGTGACATAACCGGCGTTATCCTCTAAAATGTTAATCGCAACCAGGTTTAATTGACTCCTTCGGTGTGGAACCACATTAGTGCGGGATCCAAACCAGGAAGAGGCCAGGATCTGGCCAACAAGTTTGCGAAAAACGCGAAAGTATGAGCCAGATGATTGCAAATACCATAACTAACCCAACCATAACCAGCGTTATCCTCTAAAATATTAATCGGAACCATGTTTAATTGACTGTTTCGGTGTGGTACCGCATTACTACGTGATACAAGCCAGAAAAAGCCCTGGATCTGGCCAACAACTATGCGAAAAATGCGAAAGTACGAGCCAGATGAGCTCAAATCCCAGACCTAACCGAGACGTAACCGGCGTTATCCTCTAAAATATTAATCGCAACCAGGTTTAAATGACTGTTTCGGTGTGGAACCACATTACTACGGCATCCAAACCAGAAAAAACCCAGGATCTGGCCAACAAGTATGAGAGAAACGCGAAAGTATGAGCCAGATGATTGCAAATACCAGAACTAACCCAAACATAACCAGCGTTATCCTCCAAAATATTAATCGCAACCAGGTTTAATTGACTGTTCCGGTGTGGTACCGCATTACTATGTGATCCAATCCAGAAAAAGCCCAGGATCTGGACAACAAGTATGCGAAAAATGCGAAGGTACGAGCCAGATGAGGGCAAATCCCAGACCTAATCGAGACATAACCGGCGTTATCCTCTTAAATATTAATCGCAACCAGGTTTAATTGAATGTTTCGGTGTGGTACCGCATTACTACGTGATACAAGCCAGAAAGAGCCCTGTATCTGGCCAACAAGTATGCGAAAAATGCGAAAGTACGAGCCAGATGAGGTCAAATACCAGACCTACCCCAGACACAACAGGCGTTATCCTATAAAATATTAATCGCAACCAGGTTTAATTGACTGCCTCGGTGTGGTACCGCATTACTATGTGATTTAAACCAGAAAAAGCCCAGGATCTGGCCAACAAGTATGCGAAAAATGCGAAAGTACGAGCTAGATGAGGGCAATTACCAGACCTGACCGGGTCATAAGCGGCGTTATCCTCTAAAATATTAATCGCAACCAGGTCTAACTGACTCTTTCGGTGTGGAACCACATTAGTGCGGGATCCAAACCAGAAAGAGGCCAGGATCAGGCCAACAAGTATGCGAAAAACGCGAAAGTATGAGCCAGATGATTGCAAATACCATAACTAACCCAATCATAACCAGCGTTATCCTCTAAAATACTAATCGGAACAAGCTTTTATTGACAGTTTCTGTGTGGTACCACATTACTACGTGATCCAAACCAGAAAAAGCCCTGTATCTGGCCAACAAGTATGCGGAAAATGCGAAAGTACGAGCCAGATGAGTGCAAATACCAGAACTGACCCAGACATAACCAGCGTTATCCTCTAAAATACTAATCGGAACCAGGTTTAGATGACTGTTTCGGCGTGGTACCGCATGCCTACCTGATACAAACCAGAAAAAGGCCAGGATCTGGCCAACAAGTATGCGAAAAATGCGAAAGTACGAGCCAGATGAGCTCAAATCCCAGACCTAACCGAGACATAACTGGCGTTATCCTCTAAAATATTAATCGCAACCAGGTTTAAATGACTGTTTCGGTGTGGAACCACATTACTACGGCATCCAAACCAGAAAAAACCCAGGATCTGGCCAACAAGTATGAGAGAAACGCGAAAGTATGAGCCAGATGATTGCAAATACCAGAACTAACCCAAACATAACCAGCGTTATCCTCCAAAATATTAATCGCAACCAGGTTTAATTGACTGTTTCGGTGTGGTACCGCGTTACTATGTGATCCAATCCAGAAAAAGCGCAGGATCTGGCCAACAAGTATGCGAAAAATGCGAAAGTACGAGCCGGATGAGGGCAAATACCAGACACAACCTAGACATAACTGTCGTTATCCTCTAAAATATTAAGCGCAACCTGGTTTAATTGACTGTTTCGATGTGGTACAGCATTACTACGTGATCCAAACCAGAATTATCCCAGGATCTGGCCAACAAGTATGCGAAAAACGAGAAAGTATGAGCCCGATAAGGGCAAATACCAGACCTAACCCAGACATAACCGGCGTTATCCTCGAAAATATTAATCGCAACCAGGTTTCATTGACTGCTTCGGTGTGGCGCCGCATTACTATGTGATCCAAACCAGAAAAAGGCGAGGATCTGGCCGACAAGTATGCGAAAAATGCGAAAGTACGAGCCAGATGAGGGCAAATTCCAGTGCTAACTAAGACATAACCGGCGTTTTCCACTTAAATATTAATCGCAACCAGGTTTACTTGACTGTTTCGGTGTGGTACCGCATTACTACGTGTTCCAAACCAGAAAAAGGCCAGGATCTGCCCAACAAGTATGCGAAAAATGCGAAAGCACGAGCCAGATGAGGGCAAATACCAGACCTAACCCGGACATAACCGGCGTTATCCTCGAAAATACTTATCGGAACCAGCTTTCATTGACTGTTTCAGTGTGGTACCGCATTACTACGTGATCCAAACCAGAAAAAGGCGAGGATCTGGCCAACAATTATGCGAAAAATGCGAAAGTACGAGCCAGATGAGGCCAAATACCTGACCTAACCCAGACATAACCGGCGTTATCCTCTAAAATATTAATCGCAACCAGCTTTTATTGACAGTTTCAGTGTGGTACCTCATTACTACGTGATCCAAACCAGAAAAAGCCCGGGATCTGTACAACTAGTATGCGAAAAATGTGGGAGTATGTGCCAGATGATTGCAAATGCCAGAACCTTCCCAGACATAACCAGAGTTTTCCTCTAAAATACTAATCGGAACAAGCTTTTATTGACTGTTTCAGTGTGGTACCACATTACGACGTGATCCAAACCAGAAAAAGGCGAGGATCTGGCCGACGAGTATGCGAAAAATGCGAAAGTACGAGCCAGATGAGGGCAAATCCCAGTGCTAACTAAGACATAACCGGCGTTTTCCACTTAAATATTAATCGCAACCAGGTTTAATTGACTGTTTCGGTGTGGTACCGCATTTCTCCGTGATACAAGCCAGAAAAACGCTTGTATCTGGCCAAGAAGTATGCGAAAAATGCCAAAGTACGAGCCAGATGAGGCCAAATACCTGACCTAACCCAGACATAACCGGCGTTATCCTCTAAAATATTAATCGCAACCAGGTTTAATTGACTGTTTCGGTGTGGAACCACATTAGTGCGGGATCCAAACCAGAAAGAGGCCACGATCTGGCCAACAAGTATGCGAAAAACGCGAAGGTATGAGCCAGATGATTGCAAATACCAGAACTATCCCAGACATAACCAGAGTCTTCCTCTAAAATACTAATCGGAACAAGCTATTATTGACTCTTTCAGTGTGGTACCACATTACTACGTTGTCCAAGCCAGAAAAAAGTCAGGACCTGGCCAACAAGTATAAGAAAAATGCGGAAGTACGAGCCAGATGAGGGCAAATCCCAGTGCTAACCAAGACACAACCGGCGTTATCCTCCAAAATATTAATCGCAACCAGGTTTAATTGACTGTTTCGGTGTGGTACCGCATTACTAACTGATCCAAGCCAGAAAAAGGCCCGGATCAGGTCAAGAAGTATGCGAAAAATGCGAAGGTACGAGCCAGATGAGGGCAAATCCCAGACCTAACCCTGACATAACCGGCATTATCCTCTAAAATATTACTCGCAACCAGGTTCCATTGACTATTTCGGTGTGGTACCGCATTACTGCGTGATCCCAACCAGAAAAACGGCGAGGATCTGGCCAACAAGTATGCGAAAGATGCCGAAGTACGAGCCAGATGAGAGCAAATACCAGACATAACCGTGACATAACCGGCGTTATCCTCTAAAATATTAATCGCAACCTGGTTTAATTGACTGTTTCGGTGTGGTACCGCATTTCTCCGTGATACAAGCCAGAAAAACACTTGTATCTGGCCAACAAGTATGCGAAAAATGCCAAAGTACGAGCCAGATGAGGGCAAATCCCAGACCTAACCGAGACGTAACCGGCGTTATCCTCTAAAATATTAATCGCAACCAGGTTTAAATGACTGTTTCAGTGTGGTACCGCATTACTGCGTGATCCAAGCCAGAAAAAGGGCGAGGATCTGGCCAACAAGTATGCGAAAGATGCCGAAGTACGAGCCAGATGAGGGCAAATACCAGACATAACCGTGACATAACCGGCGTTATCCTCTAAAATGTTAATCGCAACCAGGTTTAATTGACTCCTTCGGTGTGGAACCACATTAGTGCGGGATCCAAACCAGGAAGAGGCCAGGATCTGGCCAACAAGTTTGCGAAAAACGCGAAAGTATGAGCCAGATGATTGCAAATACCATAACTAACCCAACCATAACCAGCGTTATCCTCTAAAATATTAATCGGAACCATGTTTAATTGACTGTTTCGGTGTGGTACCGCATTACTACGTGATACAAGCCAGAAAAAGCCCTGGATCTGGCCAACAACTATGCGAAAAATGCGAAAGTACGAGCCAGATGAGCTCAAATCCCAGACCTAACCGAGACGTAACCGGCGTTATCCTCTAAAATATTAATCGCAACCAGGTTTAAATGACTGTTTCGGTGTGGAACCACATTACTACGGCATCCAAACCAGAAAAAACCCAGGATCTGGCCAACAAGTATGAGAGAAACGCGAAAGTATGAGCCAGATGATTGCAAATACCAGAACTAACCCAAACATAACCAGCGTTATCCTCCAAAATATTAATCGCAACCAGGTTTAATTGACTGTTCCGGTGTGGTACCGCATTACTATGTGATCCAATCCAGAAAAAGCCCAGGATCTGGACAACAAGTATGCGAAAAATGCGAAGGTACGAGCCAGATGAGGGCAAATCCCAGACCTAATCGAGACATAACCGGCGTTATCCTCTTAAATATTAATCGCAACCAGGTTTAATTGAATGTTTCGGTGTGGTACCGCATTACTACGTGATACAAGCCAGAAAGAGCCCTGTATCTGGCCAACAAGTATGCGAAAAATGCGAAAGTACGAGCCAGATGAGGTCAAATACCAGACCTACCCCAGACACAACAGGCGTTATCCTATAAAATATTAATCGCAACCAGGTTTAATTGACTGCCTCGGTGTGGTACCGCATTACTATGTGATTTAAACCAGAAAAAGCCCAGGATCTGGCCAACAAGTATGCGAAAAATGCGAAAGTACGAGCTAGATGAGGGCAATTACCAGACCTGACCGGGTCATAAGCGGCGTTATCCTCTAAAATATTAATCGCAACCAGGTCTAACTGACTCTTTCGGTGTGGAACCACATTAGTGCGGGATCCAAACCAGAAAGAGGCCAGGATCAGGCCAACAAGTATGCGAAAAACGCGAAAGTATGAGCCAGATGATTGCAAATACCATAACTAACCCAATCATAACCAGCGTTATCCTCTAAAATACTAATCGGAACAAGCTTTTATTGACAGTTTCTGTGTGGTACCACATTACTACGTGATCCAAACCAGAAAAAGCCCTGTATCTGGCCAACAAGTATGCGGAAAATGCGAAAGTACGAGCCAGATGAGTGCAAATACCAGAACTGACCCAGACATAACCAGCGTTATCCTCTAAAATACTAATCGGAACCAGGTTTAGATGACTGTTTCGGCGTGGTACCGCATGCCTACCTGATACAAACCAGAAAAAGGCCAGGATCTGGCCAACAAGTATGCGAAAAATGCGAAAGTACGAGCCAGATGAGCTCAAATCCCAGACCTAACCGAGACATAACTGGCGTTATCCTCTAAAATATTAATCGCAACCAGGTTTAAATGACTGTTTCGGTGTGGAACCACATTACTACGGCATCCAAACCAGAAAAAACCCAGGATCTGGCCAACAAGTATGAGAGAAACGCGAAAGTATGAGCCAGATGATTGCAAATACCAGAACTAACCCAAACATAACCAGCGTTATCCTCCAAAATATTAATCGCAACCAGGTTTAATTGACTGTTTCGGTGTGGTACCGCGTTACTATGTGATCCAATCCAGAAAAAGCGCAGGATCTGGCCAACAAGTATGCGAAAAATGCGAAAGTACGAGCCGGATGAGGGCAAATACCAGACACAACCTAGACATAACTGTCGTTATCCTCTAAAATATTAAGCGCAACCTGGTTTAATTGACTGTTTCGATGTGGTACAGCATTACTACGTGATCCAAACCAGAATTATCCCAGGATCTGGCCAACAAGTATGCGAAAAACGAGAAAGTATGAGCCCGATAAGGGCAAATACCAGACCTAACCCAGACATAACCGGCGTTATCCTCGAAAATATTAATCGCAACCAGGTTTCATTGACTGCTTCGGTGTGGCGCCGCATTACTATGTGATCCAAACCAGAAAAAGGCGAGGATCTGGCCGACAAGTATGCGAAAAATGCGAAAGTACGAGCCAGATGAGGGCAAATTCCAGTGCTAACTAAGACATAACCGGCGTTTTCCACTTAAATATTAATCGCAACCAGGTTTACTTGACTGTTTCGGTGTGGTACCGCATTACTACGTGTTCCAAACCAGAAAAAGGCCAGGATCTGCCCAACAAGTATGCGAAAAATGCGAAAGCACGAGCCAGATGAGGGCAAATACCAGACCTAACCCGGACATAACCGGCGTTATCCTCGAAAATACTTATCGGAACCAGCTTTCATTGACTGTTTCAGTGTGGTACCGCATTACTACGTGATCCAAACCAGAAAAAGGCGAGGATCTGGCCAACAATTATGCGAAAAATGCGAAAGTACGAGCCAGATGAGGGCAAATACCAGACATAACCCAGACATAACCGGCGTTATCCTCGAAAATATTAATCGCAACCAGGTTTCATTGACTGCTTCGGTGTGGCACCGCATTACTATGTGATCTAAACCAGTAAAAGCCCAGGATCTGGCCAACAAGTATGCGAAAAATGCGAAAGTACGAGCCAGATGAGGGCAAATACCCGAACTAACCCAGACATAACCGGCGTTATCCTCGAAAATATTAATCGGAACCAGCTTTTATTGACAGTTTCAGTGTGGTACCTCATTACTACGTGATCCAAACCAGAAAAAGCCCGGGATCTGTACAACTAGTATGCGAAAAATGTGGGAGTATGTGCCAGATGATTGCAAATGCCAGAACCTTCCCAGACATAACCAGAGTTTTCCTCTAAAATACTAATCGGAACAAGCTTTTATTGACTGTTTCAGTGTGGTACCACATTACGACGTGATCCAAACCAGAAAAAGGCGAGGATCTGGCCGACGAGTATGCGAAAAATGCGAAAGTACGAGCCAGATGAGGGCAAATCCCAGTGCTAACTAAGACATAACCGGCGTTTTCCACTTAAATATTAATCGCAACCAGGTTTAATTGACTGTTTCGGTGTGGTACCGCATTTCTCCGTGATACAAGCCAGAAAAACGCTTGTATCTGGCCAAGAAGTATGCGAAAAATGCCAAAGTACGAGCCAGATGAGGCCAAATACCTGACCTAACCCAGACATAACCGGCGTTATCCTCTAAAATATTAATCGCAACCAGGTTTAATTGACTGTTTCGGTGTGGAACCACATTAGTGCGGGATCCAAACCAGAAAGAGGCCACGATCTGGCCAACAAGTATGCGAAAAACGCGAAGGTATGAGCCAGATGATTGCAAATACCAGAACTATCCCAGACATAACCAGAGTCTTCCTCTAAAATACTAATCGGAACAAGCTATTATTGACTCTTTCAGTGTGGTACCACATTACTACGTTGTCCAAGCCAGAAAAAAGTCAGGACCTGGCCAACAAGTATAAGAAAAATGCGGAAGTACGAGCCAGATGAGGGCAAATCCCAGTGCTAACCAAGACACAACCGGCGTTATCCTCCAAAATATTAATCGCAACCAGGTTTAATTGACTGTTTCGGTGTGGTACCGCATTACTAACTGATCCAAGCCAGAAAAAGGCCCGGATCAGGTCAAGAAGTATGCGAAAAATGCGAAGGTACGAGCCAGATGAGGGCAAATCCCAGACCTAACCCTGACATAACCGGCATTATCCTCTAAAATATTACTCGCAACCAGGTTCCATTGACTATTTCGGTGTGGTACCGCATTACTGCGTGATCCCAACCAGAAAAACGGCGAGGATCTGGCCAACAAGTATGCGAAAGATGCCGAAGTACGAGCCAGATGAGAGCAAATACCAGACATAACCGTGACATAACCGGCGTTATCCTCTAAAATATTAATCGCAACCTGGTTTAATTGACTGTTTCGGTGTGGTACCGCATTTCTCCGTGATACAAGCCAGAAAAACACTTGTATCTGGCCAACAAGTATGCGAAAAATGCCAAAGTACGAGCCAGATGAGGCCAAATACCTGACCTAACCGAGACATAACCGGCGTTATCCTCTAAAATATTAATCGCAACCAGGTTTAATTGACTGTTTCGGTGTGGAACCACATTAGTGCGGGATCCAAACCAGAAAGAGGCCACGATCTGGCCAACAAGAATGCGAAAAACGCGAAGGTATGAGCCAGATGTTTGCAAATACCAGAACTATCCCAGACATAACCAGAGTCTTCCTCTAAAATACTAATCGGAACAAGCTTTTATTGACTCTTTCAGTGTGGTACCACATTACTACGTTGTCCAAGCCAGAAAAAAGTCAGGACCTGGCCAACAAGTATAAGAAAAATGCGGAAGTACGAGCCAGATGAGGGCAAATCCCAGTGCTAACCAAGACACAACCGGCGTTATCCTCCAAAATATTAATCGCAACCAGGTTTAATTGACTGTTTCGGTGTGGTACCGCATTACTAAGTGATCCAAGCCAGAAAAAGGCCCGGATCAGGTCAAGAAGTATGCGAAAAATGCGAAGGTACGAGCCAGATGAGGGCAAATCCCAGACCTAACCCTGACATAACCGGCATTATCCTCTAAAATATTACTCGCAACCAGGTTCCATTGACTATTTCGGTGTGGTACCGCATTACTGCGTGATCCAAACCAGAAAAACGGCGAGGATCTGGCCAACAAGTATGCGAAAGATGCCGAAGTACGAGCCAGATGAGAGCAAATACCAGACATAACCGTGACATAACCGGCGTTATCCTCTAAAATATTAATCGCAACCAGGTTTAATTGACTCTTTCGGTGTGGAACCACATTAGTGCGGGATCCAAACCAGAAAGAGGCCAGGATCTGGCCAACAAGTATGCGAAAAACGCGAAAGTATGAGCCAGATGATTGGAAATACCAGAACTAACCCAAACATAACCAGCGTTATCCTCTAAAATACTAATCGCAACCAGGTTTAATTGACTGTTTCTGTGTGGTACCACATTACTACGTGATCCAAGCCAGAAAAAGCCCTGTATCTGGCCAACAAGTATGCGAAAAATGCGAAAGTACGAGCGAGATGAGGGCAAATACCAGACCTACCCCAGACACAACCGGCGTTATTCTCTAAAATATTAATCGCAACCAGGTTTAATTGTCTGCCTCGGTGTGGTACCGCATTACTAAGTGATCCAAGCCAGAAAAAGGCCCGGATCAGGTCAAGAAGTATGCGAAAAATGCGGGAGTATGTGCCAGATGATTGCAAATGCCAGAACCTACCCAGACATAACCGGCGTTATCCTCTAAAATATTACTCGGAACCAGGTTTAATTGACTATTTCGGTGTGGTACCGCATTACTACGTGATCCAAACCAGAAAAAGCCCAGGATCTGGCCAACAAGTATGCGAAAAATGCGAAAGTACGAGCTAGATGAGGGCAATTACCAGACCTGACCGGGTCATAAACGGCGTTATCCTCTAGAATATTAATCGGAGCCAGGTTTAATTGACTGCTTCGGTGTGGTACCGCATTACTACGTGATGCAAGCCAGAAAAAGCCCTGGATCTGGCCAACAAGTATGCGAAAAATGCGAAAGTACGAGCCAGATGAGGGCAAATCCCTGACCTAACCAAGACATAACCTGCGTTATCCTCCTAAATATTAATCGCAACCAGGTTTAATTGACTGTTTCGGTGTGGTACCGCATTACTACGTGATACAAGCCAGAAAAAGCCCTGTATCTGGCCAACAAGTATGCGAAAAATGCGAAAGTACGAGCGAGATGAGGGCAAATACCAGACCTACCCCAGACACAACCGGCGTTATTCTCTAAAATATTAATCGCAACCAGGTTTAATTGTCTGCCTCGGTGTGGTACCGCATTACTACGTGATTTAAACCAGAAAAAGCCCAGGATCTGGCCAACAAGTATGCGAAAAATGCGAAAGTACGAGCTAGATGAGGGCAATTTCCAGACCTAACCGGGTCATAACCGGCGTTATCCTCTAAAATATTAATCGCAACCAGGTTTAGATGACTGTTTCGGCGTGGTACCGCATTCCTACCTGATACAAACCAGAAAAAGGCCAGGATCTGGCCAACAAGTATGCGAAAAATGCGAAAGTACGAGCCAGATGAGCTCAAATCCCAGACCTAACCGAGACATAACCGGCGTTATCCTCTAAAATATTAATCGCAACCAGGTTTAAATGACTGTTTCGGTGTGGAACCACATTACTACGGGATCCAAACCAGAAAAAACCCAGGATCTGGCCAACAAGTATGTGAGAAACGCGAAAGTACGAGCCGGATGAGAGCAAATTCCAGACCCAACCGAGACATAACTGACGTTATCCTCTAAAATATTAATCGCAACCAGGTTTAGTTGACTGTTTCGGCGTGGTACCGCATTACTACGTGATCCAAACCAGAAAAAGCCCAGGATCTTTCCAACAGGTATGCGAAAAATGCGAAGGTACGAGCCAGATGAGGGCAAATACCAGAACTAACCCAAACATAACCAGCGTTATCCGCTAAAATACTAATCGGAACAAGCTTTTATTGACTGCTTCAGTGTGGTGCCACATTACTACGTGATCCCAACTAGAAAAAGCCCAGGATCTGGACAACAAGTATGCGAAAAATGCGAAGGTACGAGCCAGATGAGGGCAAGTCCCAGAACTAATCGAGACATAACCGGCGTTATCCTGTAAAATATTAATCGCAACCAGGTTTAATTGACTGCTTCGGTGTGGTACCGCATTACTACGTGATCCAAACCAGAAAAAGGCCAGGATCAGGTCAAGAAGTATGCGAAAAATGCGAAGGTACGAGCCAGATGAAGGCAAATCCCAGACCTATCCCAGACATAACCGGCATTATCCTCTAAAATATTACTCGCAACCAGGTTTCATTGACTATTTCGGTGTGGTACCGCATTACTGCGTGATCCAAGCCAGAAAAGGGGCGAGGATCTGGCCAACAAGTATGCGAAAGATGCCGAAGTACGAGCCAGATGAGGGCAAATACCAGACATAACCGTGACATAACCGGCGTTATCCTCTAAAATATTAATCGCAACCAGGTTTAATTGACTCCTTCGGTGTGGAACCACATTAGTGCGGGATCCAAACCAGGAAGAGGCCAGGATCTGGCCAACAAGTTTGCGAAAAACGCAAAAGTATGAGCCAGATGATTGCAAATACCATAACTAACCCAATCATAACCAGCGTTATCCTCTAAAATACTAATCGGAACAAGCTTTTATTGACTGTTTCTGTGTGGTACCACTTTACTACGTGATCCATACCAGAAAAAGCCCAGGATCTGGCCAACAAGTATGCGAAAAATGCGAAAGTACGAGCTAGATGAGGGCAATTACCAGACCTTACCGGGTCATAACCGGCGTTATCCTCTAAAATATTAATCGGAACCAGGTTTAATTGACTGTTTCGGAGTGGTACCGCATTACTACGTGATACAAGCCTGAAAAAGCCCTGGATCTGGCCAACAAGTATGCGAAAAATGCGAAAGTACGAGCCAGATGAGCTCAAATCCCAGACCTAACCGAGACATAACCAGGCGTTATACTCTAAAATATTAATCGCAACCAGGTTTAAATGACTGTTTCGGTGTGGAACCACATTACTACGGCATCCAAACCAGAAAAAACCCAGGATCTGGCCAACAAGTATGTGAGAAACGCGAAAGTATGAGCCAGATGATTGCAAATACCAGAACTAACCCAAACATAACCAGCGTTATCCTCCAAAATATTAATCGCAACCAGGTTTAATTGACTGTTCCGGTGTGGTACCGCATTACTATGTGATCCAATCCAGAAAAAGCCCAGGATCTGGACAACAAGTATGCGAAAAATGCGAAGGTACGAGCCAGATGAGGGCAAATCCCAGACCTAATCGAGACATAACCGGCGTTATCCTCTTAAATATTAATCGCAACCAGGTTTAATTGAATGTTTCGGTGTGGTACCGCATTACTACGTGATACAAGCCAGAAAGAGCCCTGTATCTGGCCAACAAGTATGCGAAAAATGCGAAAGTACGAGCCAGATGAGGGCAAATACCAGACCTCCCCCAGACACAACAGGCGTTATCCTATAAAATATTAATCGCAACCAGGTTTAATTGACTGCCTCGGTGTGGTACCGCATTACTATGTGATTTAAACCAGAAAAAGCCCAGGATATGGCCAACAAGTATGCGAGAAATGCGAAAGTACGAGCTAGATGAGGGCAATTACCAGACCTGACCGGGTCAACCGGCGTTATCCTCTAAAATATTAATCGCAACCAGGTCTAACTGACTCTTTCGGCGTGGAACCACATTAGTGCGGGATCCAAACCAGAAAGAGGCCAGGATCAGGCCAACAAGTATGCGAAAAACGCGAAAGTATGAGCCAGATGATTGCAAATACCATAACTAACCCAATCATAACCAGCGTTATCCTCTAAAATACTAATCGGAACAAGCCTTTATTGACTGTTTCTGTGTGGTACCACATTGCTACGTGATCCAAACCAGAAAAAGCCCTGTATCTGGCCAACAAGTATGCGGAAAATGCGAAAGTACGAGCCAGATGAGGGCAAATATCAGACCTAACCGAAACATAACCGGCGTTATCCTCTATAATATGAATCCCAAACCAGGTTTAATTGACTGCTTCGGTGTGGTACCGCATTACTACGTGATCCAAACCAGAAATATCCCAGGATCTGGCCAACAAGTATGCGAAAAATGCGAAAGTATGTGCCAGATGATTGCAAATACCAGACCTAACCCAGACATAACCGGCGTTATCCTCTATAAATGTTACTCGCAACAAGGTTTAATTGACTATTTCGGTGTGGTACCGCATAACAGCGTGATCCAAACCAGAAAAAGGCGAGGATCTAGCCAACAAGTATGCGAAAAATGCGAAAGTACGAGCCAGATGAGGGCAAATACCAGACCTAACCCAGACATAACCGGCGTTATCCCCGGAAATATTAATCGCAACCAGGTTTCATTGACTGCTTCGGTGTGGTACCGCATTACTACGTGATCTAAACCAGAAAAAGCCCAGGATCTTGCCAACAAGTATGCGAAAAATGCGAAAGTACGAGCCAGATGAGGGCAAATATCAGACCTAACCGAAACATAACCGGCGTTATCCTCTATAATATGAATCCCAAACCAGGTTTAATTGACTGCTTCGGTGTGGTACCGCATTACTACGTGATCCAAACCAGAAATATCCCAGGATCTGGCCAACAAGTATGCGAAAAATGCGAAAGTACGAGCCAGATGAAGGCAAATACCCGACCTAACCCAGCCATAACCGGCGTTATCCTCGAAAATATTAATCGGAACCAGCTTTTATTGACAGTTTCAGTGTGGAACCTCATTACTACGTGATCCAAACCAGAAAAAGCCCAGGATCTGTACAACAAGTATGCGAAAAATGCGGGAGTATGTGCCAGATGATTGCAAATGCCAGAACCTACCCAGACATAACCGGCGTTATCCTCTAAAATATTACTCGGAACCAGGTTTAATTGACTATTTCGGTGTGGTACCGCATTACTACGTGATCCAAACCAGAAAAAGCCCAGGATCTTGCCAACAAGTATGCGAAAAATGCGAAGGCACGAGCCAGATGAGGGCAAACCTCAGACCTAGCCCAGACATAACCGGCGTTATCCTCTAAAATATTAATCGCAACCAGGTTTTATTGCCTGTTTCAGTGTGGTACCACATTACTACGTGATCCAAACCAGAAAAAGCCCAGGATCAGGCCAACAAGTATAAGAAAAATGCGAAAGTACAAGCCAGATGAGGGCAAATCCCAGTGCTAACTAAGACAAAACCGGCGTTTTCCTCTTAAATATTAATCGCAACCAGGTTTAATTGACTGTTTCGGTGTGGTACCGCATTACTATGTGATCCAAACCAGAAAAAGGCCAGGATCTGGCCAACAAGTATGCGAAAAATGCGAAAGTACGAGCCAGATGAGGGCAAATACCAGACCTAACCCAGGCATAACCGGCGTTTTCCTCTTAAATATTAATCGCAACCAGGTTTAATTGACTGTTTCGGTGTGGTACCACATTACTACGTGAACCAAACCAGAAAAAGCCCAGGATCTGGCCAACAAGTAAGCTAAAAATGCGAAAGTACGAGCCAGTTGAGGGCAAATCCCAGACCTAACCCAGACGTAACCGGCGTTATCCTCGAAAATATTAATCGCAACCAGGTTCAATTGACTGCTTCGGTGTGGTACCGCATTACTACGTGATCTAAACCAGAAAAAGCCCAGGATCTTGCCAACAAGTATGCGAAAAATGCGAAAGTACGAGCCAGATGAGGGCAAATATCAGACCTAACCGAAACATAACCGGCGTTATCCTCTATAATATGAATCCCAAACCAGGTTTAATTGACTGCTTCGGTGTGGTACCGCATTACTACGTGATCCAAACCAGAAATATCCCAGGATCTGGCCAACAAGTATGCGAAAAATGCGGAAGTACGAGCCAGATGAGGGCAAATACCAGACCTAACCCAGACATAACCGGCGTTATACTCTAAAATATTAATCGCAACCAGGTTTAAATGACTGTTTCGGTGTGGAACCACATTACTACGGCATCCAAACCAGAAAAAACCCAGGATCTGGCCAACAAGTATGTGAGAAACGCGAAAGTATGAGCCAGATGATTGCAAATACCAGAACTAACCCAAACATAACCAGCGTTATCCTCCAAAATATTAATCGCAACCAGGTTTAATTGACTGTTCCGGTGTGGTACCGCATTACTATGTGATCCAATCCAGAAAAAGCCCTGTATCTGGCCAACAAGTAAGCGAAAAATGCGAAAGTACGAGCCAGTTGAGGGCAAATCCCAGACCTAACCGAGACATAACCGGCGTTATTCTCTAAAATATTAATCGCAACCAGGTTTAATTGACAGTTTCGGTGTGGTACCGCATTACTACGTGATACAAGCCAGAAAAAGCCCAGGATCTGGCCAACAAGTAAGCGAAAAATGCGAAAGTACGAGCCAGATGAGGGCAAATCCCAGACCTAACCCAGACGTAACCGGCGTTATCCTCGAAAATATTAATCGCCACCAGGTTTAATTGACAGCTTCGGTGTGGTATCGCATTACTATGTGATCCAAACCAGAAAAAGCCCAGGATCTTGCCAACAAGTATGCGAAAAATGCGAAGGCACGAGCCAGATGAGGGCAAACCCCAGACATAGCCCAGGCATAACCGGCGTTATCCTCTAAAATATTAACCGCAACCAGGTTTTATTGACTGTTTCAGTGTGGTACCACATTACTACGTGATCCAAACCAGAAAAAGCCCAGGATCTGGCCAACAAGTATAAGAAAAATGCGAAAGAACAAGCCAGATGAGGGCAAATCCCAGACCTAACCCAGACGTAACCGGCGTTATCCTCGAAAATATTAATCGCAACCAGGTTGAAGTGACTGTTTCGGTGTGGTACCACATTACTACGTGAACCAAACCAGAAAATGCCCAGGATCTGGCCAACAAGTAAGCTAAAAATGCGAAAGTACGAGCCAGTTGAGGGCAAATCCCAGACCTAACCCAGACGTAACCGGCGTTATCCTCGAAAATATTAATCGCAACCAGGTTCAATTGACTGCTTCGGTGTGGTACCGCATTACTACGTGATCCAAACCAGAAAAAGCCCAGGATCTTGCCAACAAGTATGCGAAAAATGCGAAGGCACGAGCCAGATGAGGGCGAACCTCAGACCTAGCCCAGACATAACCGGCGTTATGCTCCAAAATATTAATCGCAACCAGGTTTAATTGACTGTTTCGGTGTAGTACCGCATTACTACGTGATACAAGCCAGAAAAAGCCCTGTATCTGGCCAACAAGTAAGCGAAAAATGCGAAAGTACGATCCACATGAGGGCAAATCCCAGACCTAACCCAGACATAACCGGCGCTATCCTCGAAAATATTAATCGCAACCTGGTTCAATTGACTGCTTCGGTGTGGTACCGCATTACTACGTGATCCAAACCAGAAAAAGCCCTGTATCTGGCCAACAAGTAAGCGAAAAATGCGAAAGTACGAGCCAGTTGAGGGCAAATCCCAGACCTAACCGAGACATAACCGGCGTTATTCTCTAAAATATTAATCGCAACCAGGTTTAATTGACAGTTTCGGTGTGGTACCGCATTAGTACGTGATCCAAACCAGAAAAAGGCCAGGATCTTGCCAACAAGTATGCGAAAAATGCGAAAGTACGAGCCAGATGAAGGCAAATACCCGACCTAACCCAGCCATAACCGGCGTTATCCTCGAAAATATTAATCGGAACCAGCTTTTATTGACAGTTTCAGTGTGGAACCTCATTACTACGTGATCCAAACCAGAAAAAGCCCAGGATCTGTACAACAAGTATGCGAAAAATGCGGGAGTATGTGCCAGATGATTGCAAATGCCAGAACCTACCCAGACATAACCGGCGTTATCCTCTAAAATATTACTCGGAACCAGGTTTAATTGACTATTTCGGTGTGGTACCGCATTACTACGTGATCCAAACCAGAAAAAGCCCAGGATCTTGCCAACAAGTATGCGAAAAATGCGAAGGCACGAGCCAGATGAGGGCAAACCTCAGACCTAGCCCAGACATAACCGGCGTTATCCTCTAAAATATTAATCGCAACCAGGTTTTATTGCCTGTTTCAGTGTGGTACCACATTACTACGTGATCCAAACCAGAAAAAGCCCAGGATCAGGCCAACAAGTATAAGAAAAATGCGAAAGTACAAGCCAGATGAGGGCAAATCCCAGTGCTAACTAAGACAAAACCGGCGTTTTCCTCTTAAATATTAATCGCAACCAGGTTTAATTGACTGTTTCGGTGTGGTACCGCATTACTATGTGATCCAAACCAGAAAAAGGCCAGGATCTGGCCAACAAGTATGCGAAAAATGCGAAAGTACGAGCCAGATGAGGGCAAATACCAGACCTAACCCAGGCATAACCGGCGTTTTCCTCTTAAATATTAATCGCAACCAGGTTTAATTGACTGTTTCGGTGTGGTACCGCATTACTATGTGATCCAAACCAGAAAAAGGCCAGGATCTGGCCAACAAGTATGCGAAAAATGCGAAAGTACGAGCCTGATGAGGGCAAATACCAGACCTAACCCCGACATAACCGACGTTATCCTCTAAAATATTAATCCCAAACCAGGTTTAATTGACTGCTTCGGTGTGGTACCGCATTACTACGTGATCCAAACCAGAAATATCCCAGGATCTGTACAACAAGTATGCGAAAAATGCGGGAGTATGTGCCAGATGATTGCAAATGCCAGAACCTACCCAGACATAACCAGAGGTTTCCTCTAAAATATTAATCGGAACAAGCTTTTATTGACTGCTTCAGTGTGGTACAACATTACTACGTGATCCAAACCAGAAAAAGCGCTGGATCTGGCCAACAAGTATGCGAAAAACGCGAAAGTATGAGCCAGATGATTGCAAATAATATGACTAACCCAGTCATAACCAGCGTTATCCTCTAAAATACTAATCGGAACAAGCTTTTATTGACTGTTTCAGTGTGGTACCACATTACTACGTCACACAAACCTGAAAGAGCGCTGGATCTGGCCAACAAGTATGCGAAAAACGCGAAAGTATGAGCCAGATGGGGGCAAATCCCAGACCTAACCGAGACATAACCGGCGTTACCCTCTAAAATATTAATCGCAACCAGGTTCAATTGACTGTTTCAGTGTGGTACCACATTACTACGTCACACAAACCTGAAAGAGCGCTGGATCTGGCCAACAAGTATGCGAAAAACGCGAAAGTATGAGCCAGATGGGGGCAAATCCCAGACCTAACCGAGACATAACCGGCGTTATCCACTATAATATTAATCCCAAACCTGGTTTAATTGACTGCTTCGGTGTGGTACCGCATTACTACGTGATCCAAACCAGAAATATCCCAGGATCTGGCCAACAAGTATGCGAAAAATGCGGGAGTATGTGCCAGATGATTGCAAATGCCAGAACCTACCCAGACATAACCAGAGTTTTCCTCTAAAATAATAATCGGAACAAGCTTTTATTGACTGTTGCAGTGTGGTACAACATTACTACGTGATCCAAACCAGAAAAAGCCCTGGATCTGGCCAACAAGTATGCGAAAAATGCGAAAGAACGAGCCAGATGAGGGAAAATCCCAGTGCTAACTAAGACATAACCGGCGTTTTCCACTTAAATATTAATCGCAACCAGGTTTACATGACTGTTTCGATGTGGTACCGCATTACTACGTGTTCCAAGCCAGAAAAACGCCAGGATCTGCCCAACATGTATGCGGAAAATGCAAAGGCACGAGCCAGATGAGGTCAAATACCAGACCTAACCCAGACATAACCGGCGTTATCCTCTAAAATATTACTCGCAACCAGGTTTAATTGACTATTTCGGTGTGGTACCGCATTACAGCGTGATCCAAACCAGAAAAAGGCGAGGATCTGGTCAACAAGTATGCGAAAAATGCGAAAGTACGAGTCAGATGAGGGCAAATACCAGACCTAACGCAGACATAACCGGCGTTATCCTCGGAAATATTAATCGCAACCAGGTTTAATTGCCTGTTTTGGCATGGAATTACATTAGTGCGGGATCCAAACCAGAAGGAGGCCAGGATCTGGCCAACAAGTATGCGAAAAACGCGGAAGTATGAGCCAGATGATTGCAAACACCATGACTAACCCAGTCATAACCAGCGTTATCCTCTAAAATACTAATCGGAACAAGCTTTTATTGACTGTTTCAGTGTGGTACCACATTACTACGTGGTCCAAGCCAGAAAAAAGTCAGGATCTGGCCAACAAGTATAAGAAAAATGCGAAAGTACGAGCCAGATGAGGGCAAATCCCAGACTTAACCGAGACATAACCGGCGTTATCCTCTAAAATATTAATCGCAACCAGGTTTAATTGACTGTTTCGGTGTGGTACCGCATTACTACGTGATCCAAACCAGAAGAAGGCCAGGATCTGGCCAACAAGTATGCGAAAAATGCGAAGGTACGAGCCAGTTGAGGGCAAATCCCAGACCTAACCGAGACATAACCGGCGTTATCCTCGAAAATATTAATCGGAACCAGCTTTTATTGACAGTTTCAGTGTGGTACCTCATTTCTACGTGATCCAAACCAGAAAAAGCCCAGGATCTGTACAACAAGTATGCGAAAAATGCGGGAGTATGTGCCAGATGATTGCAAATGCCAGAACCTACCCAGACATAACCAGAGTTTTCCTCTAAAATAATAATCGGAACAAGCTTTTATTGACTGTTGCAGTGTGGTACAACATTACTACGTGATCCAAACCAGAAAAAGCGCTGGATCTGGCCAACAAGTATGCGAAAGACGCGAAGGTATGAGCCAGATGATAGCAAATACCAGAAATAACACAGACATAACCAGTGTTTTCCTCTAAAATACTAACCGGAACAAGCTTTTATTGACTGTTTCAGTGTGGTACCACATTACTACGTGATCCAATCCAGAAAAAGCCCTGGATCTGGCCAACAATTATGCGAAAAATGCGAAGGAACGAGCCAGATGAGGGCAAATCCCAGTGCTAACTAAGACATAACCGGCGTTTTCCACTTAAATATTAATCGCAAACAGGTTTACATGACTGTTTCGGTGTGGTACCGCATTACTACGTGTTCCAAGCCAGAAAAACGCCAGGATCTGCCCAACAAGTATGCGGAAAATGCGAAAGCACGAGCCAGATGAGGGCAAACCCCAGACCTAGCCCAGGCATAACCGGCGTTATCCTCTAAAATATTACTCGCAACCAGGTTTAATTGACTATTTCGGTGTGGTACCGCATTACAGCGTGATCCAAACCAGAAAAAGGCGAGGATCTGGCCAACAAGTATGCGAAAAATGCGAAGGCACGAGCCAGATGAGGGCAAACCCCAGACCTAGCCCAGGCATAACCGGCGTTATCCTCTAAAATATTAATCGCAAGCAGGTTTAATTGACTGTTTCGGTGTGGAACCACATTAGTGCGGAACCCAAACCAGAAAGAGGCCAGGATCTGGCCAACAAGTATGCGAAAAATGCGAAAGTACGGGCCGGAAGAGGGCAAATCCCAGACCTAACCAAGACATAACCGGCGTTATCCTCTTAAATATTAATCGCAACCAGGTTTAAGTGACTGTTTCGGTGTGGTACCACATTACTACGTGAACCAAACCTGAAAAAGCCCAGGATCTGGCCAACAAGTAAGCTAAAAATGCGAAAGTACGAGCCAGTTGAGGGCAAATCCCAGACCTAACCGAGACATAACCGGCGTTATCCTCTAAAATATTAATCGCAACCAGGTTTAATTGACTATTTCGGTGTGGTACCGCATTACAGCGTGATCCATACCAGAAAAAGGCGAGGATCTGGCCAACAAGTAAGCGAAAAATGCGAAAGTACGAGCCAGATGAGGGCAAATCCCAGACCTAACCCAGACGTAACCGGCGTTATCCTCGAAAATATTAATCGCAACCAGGTTCAATTGACTGCTTCGGTGTGGTACCGCATTACTACGTGATCCAAACCAGAAAAAGCCCAGGATCTTGCCAACAAGTATGCGAAAAACGCGAAAGTATGAGCCAGATGAGGGCAAATACCAGTGCTAACTAAGACAAAACCGGCGTTTTCCTCTTAAATATTAATCGCAACCAGGTTTAATTGACTGTTTCGGAGTGGTACCGCATTACTATGTGACCCAAACCAGAAAAAGCCCCGGATCTTGCCAACAAGTATGCGAAAACTGCGAAGGTACGATCCAGATAAGGGAAAACCCCAGACCTAACCCAGACATAACCGGCGTTATCCTCTAAAATATTAATCGCAACCTGGTTTAATTGACTGTTTCGGTGTGGTACCGCATTACTACGTGATACAAGCCAGAAAAAGCCCTGTATCTGGCCAACAAGTATGCGGAAAATGCGAAAGTACGAGCCAGATGAGGGCATATACCAGGCCTAACCCAGACATAACCGGCGTTATCCACTTAAATATTAATCGCAACCAGGTTTAATTGACTGTTTCAGTGTGGTATCGCATTACTACGTGTTCCAAACCAGAAAAAGGCCACGATCTGGCCAAAAAGTATGCGAAAAATGCGAAAGTACGAGCCAGATGAGGGCAAATACCAGACCTAACCCAAGACATAACCGGCGTTATCCTCTAAAATATTAATCGCAACCAGGTATAATTGACTTTTTCGGTATGGTACCGCATTACTACGTAATCCAAACCAGAAAAAGCCCAGGATCGTGCCAACAAGTATGCGAAAAATGCGAAGGCACGAGCCAGATGAGGGCAAACCTCAGACCTAGCCCAGACATAACCGGCGTTATCCTCTAAAACATTAATCGCAACCAGGTTTAATTGACAGTTTCGGTGTGGAACCACATTAGTGCGGGATCCAAACCAGAAAGAGGCCAGGATCTGGCCAACAAGTATGCGAAAAACGCGAAAGTATGAGCCAGATGATTGCAAATACCAGAACTAACCCTGACATAACCAGAGTTTTCTTCTAAAATACTAATCGGAACAAGCTTTTATTGACTGTTTCAGTGTGGTACCACATTACTACGTGATCCGAACCAGAAAAAGCCCAGGATCTGGCCAACAAGTATAAGAAAAATGCGAAAGTACAAGCCAGTTGAGGGCAAATCCCAGTGCTAACCAAGACATAACCGGCGTTTTCCTCTTAAATATTAATCGCAACCAGGTTTAATTGACAGTTTCGGTGTGGTACCGCATTACTATGTGATCCAAACCAGAAAAAGCCCAGGATCTTGCCAACAAGTATGCGAAAACTGCGAAGGTACGAGCCAGATAAGGGCAAACACCAGACCTAACCCAGACATAACCGGCGTTATCCTCTAAAAGATTAATCGCAACCTGGTTTAATTGACCGTTTCGGTGTGGTACCGCATTACTACGTGATACAAGCCAGAAAAAGCCCTGTATCTGGCCAACAAGTATGCGGAAAATGCGAAAGTACGAGCCAGATGAGGGCATATACCAGGCCTAACCCAGACATAACCGGCGTTGCCCCTCTTAAATATTAATCGCAACCAGGTTTAATTGACAGTTTCAGTGTGGTACCGCATTACTACGTGATCCAAACCAGAAAAAGCCCAGGATCTGTACAACAAGTATGCGAAAAATGCGAAAGTACGAGCCAGATGAGGGCAAATACCAGACCTAACCCAGACATAACCGGCGTTATCCTCTAAAATATTAATCGCAACCTGGTTTAATTGACCGTTTCGGTGTGGTACCGCATTACTACGTGATACAAGCCAGAAAACGCCCTGTATCTGGCCAATAAGTATGTGAAAAATGCGAATGTATGAGCCAGATGATTGCAAATACCAGAACTAACCCAGACATAAGCAGAGTTTTCCACTAAAATACTAGTCGGAACAAGCTTTTATTGACTGTTTCAGTGTGGTACCACATTACTGCGCGATCCAAACCGGAATAAAGCCAGGAGCTGGCCAACAAGTATAAGAAAAATGCGAAAGTACGAGCCAGATGAGGGCAAATCCCAGTGCTAACCAAGCCATAACCGGCGTTATCCACCAAAATATTATTCGCAACCAGGTTTAATTGACTGTTTCCGTGTGGTACCACATTACTGCGCGATCCAATCCAGAAAAAAGCCAGGAGCTGGCCAACAAGTAAAAGAAAAATGCGAAAGTACGAGCCAGATGAGGGCAAACCCCAGACCTAACCCAGACATAACCGGCGTTATCCTCTAAAATATTAATCCCAACCAGGTTCAATTGACTGTTTCGGTGTGGAACCACATTAGTGCGGGATCCAAACTTGAATGAGGCCAGGATCTGGCCAACAAGTATGCGAAAAACGAGAAAGTATGAGCCAGATGATTGCATATACCATGACTAACCCAGACATAACCGGCGTTATCCTCCAAAATATTAATCGCAACCAGGTTTAATTGACTGTTTCGGTGTGGAACCACATTAGTGCGCGATCCAAATCAGAAAAAAGCCAGGAGCTGGCCAACAAGTATAAGAAAAATGCGAAAGTACGAGCCAGATGAGGGCAAATCCCAGTGCTAACCAAGCCATAACCGGCGTTATCCACCAAAATATTAGCCGCAACCAGGTTTAATTGACTGTTTCCGTGTGGTACCACATTACTGCGCGATCCAATCCAGAAAAAAGCCAGGAGCTGGCCAACGAGTAAAAGAAAAATGCGAAAGTACGAGCCAGATGAGGGCAAACCCCAGACCTAACCCAGACATAACCGGCGTTATCCTCTAAAATATTAATCCCAACCAGGTTCAATTGACTGTTTCGGTGTGGAAACACATTAGTGCGGGATCCAAACCAGAAAAAGCCCAGGATCTTGCCAACAAGTATGCGAAAAACGAGAAAGTATGAGCCAGATGATTGCAAATACCATGACTAACCCAGACATAACCGGCGTTATCCTCCAAAATATTAATCGCAACCAGGTTTAATTGACTGTTTCGGTGTAGAACCACATTAGTGCGGGATCCAAACCAGAAAGAGGCCAGGATCTGGCCAACAAGTATGCGGAAAATGCGAAAGAACGAGCCAGATGAGTGCAAATCCCAGACCTAGCCCAGACATAACCGGCGTTATCCTCTAAAATATTAATCGCAACCAGGTTTAATTGACAGTTTCGGTGTGGTACCGCATTACTACGTGATGCAAACCAGAAAAAGCCCAGGATCTGGCCAACAAGTATGCGAAAAACGCGAAAGTATGAGCCAGACGATTGCAAATACCATGACTAACCCAGCCATAACCAGCGTTATCCTCTAAAATACTAATCGGAACAAGCTTTAATTGACTGTTTCGGTGTGGTACCACATTACTACGTGATCCAAACCAGAAAAAGCCCAGGATCTTGCCAACAAGTATGCGAAAAATGCGAAGGTACGAACCTGATGAGGGCAAACCCCAGACCTAACCTAGACATAACCGGCGTTATCCTCTAAAATATTAATCGCAACCTGGTTTAATTGACTGTTTCTTTGTGGTACCGCATTACTACGTGATACAAGCCAGAAAACGCCCTGTATCTGGCCAATAAGTATGTGAAAAATGCGAATGTATGAGCCAGATGATTGCAAATACCAGAACTAACCCAGACATAAGCAGAGTTTTCCACTAAAATACTAGTCGGAACAAGCTTTTATTGACTGTTTCAGTGTGGTACCACATTACTGCGCGATCCAAACCGGAATAAAGCCAGGAGCTGGCCAACAAGTATAAGAAAAATGCGAAAGTACGAGCCAGATGAGGGCAAATCCCAGTGCTAACCAAGCCATAACCGGCGTTATCCACCAAAATATTAATCGCAACCAGGTTTAATTGACTGTTTCCGTGTGGTACCACATTACTGCGCGATCCAATCCAGAAAAAAGCCAGGAGCTGGCCAACAAGTAAAAGAAAAATGCGAAAGTACGAGCCAGATGAGGGCAAACCCCAGACCTAACCCAGACATAACCGGCGTTATCCTCTAAAATATTAATCCCAACCAGGTTCAATTGACTGTTTCGGTGTGGAACCACATTAGTGCGGGATCCAAACCAGAATGAGGCCAGGATCTGGCCAACAAGTATGCGAAAAACGAGAAAGTATGAGCCAGATGATTGCATATACCATGACTAACCCAGACATAACCGGCGTTATCCTCCAAAATATTAATCGCAACCAGGTTTAATTGACTGTTTCGGTGTGGAACCACATTAGTGCGCGATCCAAATCAGAAAAAAGCCAGGAGCTGGCCAACAAGTATAAGAAAAATGCGAAAGTACGAGCCAGATGAGGGCAAATCCCAGTGCTAACCAAGCCATAACCGGCGTTATCCACCAAAATATTAGCCGCAACCAGGTTTAATTGACTGTTTCCGTGTGGTACCACATTACTGCGCGATCCAATCCAGAAAAAAGCCAGGAGCTGGCCAACGAGTAAAAGAAAAATGCGAAAGTACGAGCCAGATGAGGGCAAACCCCAGACCTAACCCAGACATAACCGGCGTTATCCTCTAAAATATTAATCCCAACCAGGTTTAATTGACTGTTTCAGTGTGGTATCGCATTACTACGTGTTCCAAACCAGAAAAAGGCCACGATCTGGCCAAAAAGTATGCGAAAAATGCGAAAGTACGAGCCAGATGAGGGCAAATACCAGACCTAACCCAAGACATAACCGGCGTTATCCTCTAAAATATTAATCGCAACCAGGTATAATTGACTTTTTCGGTATGGTACCGCATTACTACGTAATCCAAACCAGAAAAAGCCCAGGATCGTGCCAACAAGTATGCGAAAAATGCGAAGGCACGAGCCAGATGAGGGCAAACCTCAGACCTAGCCCAGACATAACCGGCGTTATCCTCTAAAATATTAATCGCAACCAGGTTTAATTGACAGTTTCGGTGTGGAACCACATTAGTGCGGGATCCAAACCAGAAAGAGGCCAGGATCTGGCCAACAAGTATGCGAAAAACGCGAAAGTATGAGCCAGATGATTGCAAATACCATGACTAGCCCAGTCAAACCAGCGTTATCCTCTAAAATACTAATCGGAACAAGCTTTTATTGACTGTTTCAGTGTGGTACCACATTACTACGTGACACAAACCTGAAAGAGCGCTGGATCTGGCCAACAAGTATGCGAAAAACGCGAATGTATGAGCCAGATGATTGCAAATACCAGAACTAACCCTGACATAACCAGAGTTTTCCTCTAAAATACTAATCGGAACAAGCTTTTATTGACTGTTTCAGTGTGGTACCACATTACTACGTGATCCGAACCAGAAAAAGCCCAGGATCTGGCCAACAAGTATAAGAAAAATGCGAAAGTACAAGCCAGTTGAGGGCAAATCCCAGTGCTAACCAAGACATAACCGGCGTTTTCCTCTTAAATATTAATCGCAACCAGGTTTAATTGACAGTTTCGGTGTGGTACCGCATTACTATGTGATCCAAACCAGAAAAAGCCCAGGATCTTGCCAACAAGTATGAGAAAACTGCGAAGGTACGAGCCAGATAAGGGCAAACACCAGACCTAACCCAGACATAACCGGCGTTATCCTCTAAAAGATTAATCGCAACCTGGTTTAATTGACCGTTTCGGTGTGGTACCGCATTACTACGTGATACAAGCCAGAAAAAGCCCTGTATCTGGCCAACAAGTATGCGGAAAATGCGAAAGTACGAGCCAGATGAGGGCATATACCAGGCCTAACCCAGACATAACCGGCGTTGCCCCTCTTAAATATTAATCGCAACCAGGTTTAATTGACAGTTTCAGTGTGGTACCGCATTACTACGTGATCCAAACCAGAAAAAGCCCAGGATCTGTACAACAAGTATGCGAAAAATGCGAAAGTACGAGCCAGATGAGGGCAAATACCAGACCTAACCCAGACATAACCGGCGTTATCCTCCAAAATATTAATCGCAACCAGGTTTAATTGACTGTTTCGGTGTGGAACCACATTAGTGCGCGATCCAAATCAGAAAAAAGCCAGGAGCTGGCCAACAAGTATAAGAAAAATGCGAAAGTACGAGCCAGATGGGGGCAAATCCCAGTGCTAACCAAGCCATAACCGGCGTTATCCACCAAAATATTAGCCGCAACCAGGTTTAATTGACTGTTTCCGTGTGGTACCACATTACTGCGCGATCCAATCCAGAAAAAAGCCAGGAGCTGGCCAACGAGTAAAAGAAAAATGCGAAAGTACGAGCCAGATGAGGGCAAACCCCAGACCTAACCCAGACATAACCGGCGTTATCCTCTAAAATATTAATCCCAACCAGGTTCAATTGACTGTTTCGGTGTGGAAACACATTAGTGCGGGATCCAAACCAGAAAAAGCCCAGGATCTTGCCAACAAGTATGCGAAAAACGAGAAAGTATGAGCCAGATGATTGCAAATACCATGACTAACCCAGACATAACCGGCGTTATCCTCCAAAATATTAATCGCAACCAGGTTTAATTGACTGTTTCGGTGTGGAACCACATTAGTGCGGGATCCAAACCAGAAAGAGGCCAGGATCTGGCCAACAAGTATGCGGAAAATGCGAAAGAACGAGCCAGATGAGTGCAAATCCCAGACCTAATCGAGACATAACCGGCGTTATCCTGTTAAATATTAATCGCAACCAGGTTTAATTGACCGTTTCGGTGTGGTACCGCATTACTACGTGATGCAAACCAGAAAAAGCCCAGGATCTGGCCAACAAGTATGCGAAAAACGCGAAAGTATGAGCCAGACGATTGCAAATACCATGACTAACCCAGCCATAACCAGCGTTATCCTCTAAAATACTAATCGGAACAAGCTTTAATTGACTGTTTCGGTGTGGTACCACATTACTACGTGATCCAAACCAGAAAAAGCCCAGGATCTTGCCAACAAGTATGCGAAAAATGCGAAGGTACGAACCTGATGAGGGCAAACCCCAGACCTAACCTAGACATAACCGGCGTTATCCTCTAAAATATTAATCGCAACCTGGTTTAATTGACTGTTTCTTTGTGGTACCGCATTACTACGTGATACAAGCCAGAAAAAGCCCTGTATCTGGCCAACAAGTATGCGGAAAATGCGAAAGTACAAGCCAGACGAGGGCAAACCCCAGACCTAACCGAGACATAACCGGCGTTATCCTCGAAAATATTAATCGCAACCAGGTTTAATTGACTGCTTCGGTGTGGAACCACATTAGTGCGGGATCCATTCCAGATAGAGGCCATGATCTGGCCATCAAGTATGCGAAAAACGCGAAAGTATGAGCCAGATGATTGCAAATACCAGAAATATCCCAGACATAACCGGTGTCTTCTTCTAAAATACTAATCGGAAAAAGCTATTATGTACCACATTGCTACGTGGTACAAGTCAGAAAAAAGCCAGGACCTGGCCAACAAGTATCAGAAAAATGCGAAAGTACGATCCAGATGAGGGCAAATCCCAGTGCTAACCAAGACATAACCGGCGTTATCCTCTAAAATATTACTCGCAACCAGGTTTCATTGACTATTTCGGTGTGGTACCGCATTACTGTGTGATCCAAACCAGAAAAAGGCGAGGATATGGCCAACAAGTATGCGAAAAATGTGAAAGTACGAGCTAGATGAGGGCAATTACGAGACCTGACCGAGACATAACCGGCGTTATCCTCTAAAATATTAATCGGAACCAGGCTTAATTGACTGTTTCAGTGTGGTACCACATTACTACGTGGTCCAAACCAGAGAGAGGCCAGGATCTGGCCAACAAGTATGCGAAAAACGCGAAAGTATGATCCAGATGATCGCAAATACCATGACTAACCCAGACATAGCCGGCGTTATACTCTAAAATATTAATCGCAACCAGGTTCAATTGACTGTTTCGGTGTGGTACCGCATTACTGCGTGATCCAAACCTGAAAAAGGCGAGGATCTGGCCAACAAGTATGCGAAAAATGCCAAGGTATGAGACAGATGAGGGCAAATACCTAACCCAGACATAACCGGCGTTATCCTCTAAAATATTAATCGCAACCACTGTTAATTGACTGTTTCGGTGTGGTACCGCATTACTACGTGCTCTAAACCAGAAGCAGCCCTGGATCTGGCCAACAATTATGCGAAAAATGCGAAAGTACGAGCCAGATGGGGGCAAATCCCAGTGCTAACCAAGACATAACCTTCGTTATCCTCCAAAATATTAACGCCAACCAGGTTTAATTGACTGTTTCGGTGTGGTCCCACATTACTGCGTGATCCAAGCCAGAAAAAGCCCAGGATCCGGCAACAAGTATGCGAAAAATGCGAACGTACGAGCCAGATGAGGGCAAATACCAGACCTAACCCCGACATAACCGACGTTATCCTCGAAAATATTAATCGGAACCAGGTTTAATTGACTGTTTCAGTGTGGCACTACATTACTACGTGGGCCAAGACAAAAAAAGGCCAGGATCTTGCCAACAAGTATGCGAAAACTGCGAAGGTACGAGCCAGATAAGGGCAAACACCAGACCTAACCCAGACATAACCGGCGTTATCCTCTAAAATATTAATCGCAACCTGGTTTAATTGACCGTTTCGGTGTGGTACCGCATTACTACGTGATACAAGCCAGAAAACGCCCTGTATCTGGCCAATAAGTATGTGAAAAATGCGAATGTATGAGCCAGATGATTGCAAATACCAGAACTAACCCAGACATAAGCAGAGTTTTCCACTAAAATACTAGTCGGAACAAGCTTTTATTGACTGTTTCAGTGTGGTACCACATTACTGCGCGATCCAAACCGGAATAAAGCCAGGAGCTGGCCAACAAGTATAAGAAAAATGCGAAAGTACGAGCCAGATGAGGGCAAATCCCAGTGCTAACCAAGCCATAACCGGCGTTATCCACCAAAATATTAATCGCAACCAGGTTTAATTGACTGTTTCCGTGTGGTACCACATTACTGCGCGATCCAATCCAGAAAAAAGCCAGGAGCTGGCCAACAAGTAAAAGAAAAATGCGAAAGTACGAGCCAGATGAGGGCAAACCCCAGACCTAACCCAGACATAACCGGCGTTATCCTCTAAAATATTAATCCCAACCAGGTTCAATTGACTGTTTCGGTGTGGAACCACATTAGTGCGGGATCCAATCCAGAATGAGGCCAGGATCTGGCCAACAAGTATGCGAAAAACGAGAAAGTATGAGCCAGATGATTGCATATACCATGACTAACCCAGACATAACCGGCGTTATCCTCCAAAATATTAATCGCAACCAGGTTTAATTGACTGTTTCGGTGTGGAACCACATTAGTGCGCGATCCAAATCAGAAAAAAGCCAGGAGCTGGCCAACAAGTATAAGAAAAATGCGAAAGTACGAGCCAGATGAGGGCAAATCCCAGTGCTAACCAAGCCATAACCGGCGTTATCCACCAAAATATTAGCCGCAACCAGGTTTAATTGACTGTTTCCGTGTGGTACCACATTACTGCGCGATCCAATCCAGAAAAAAGCCAGGAGCTGGCCAACGAGTAAAAGAAAAATGCGAAAGTACGAGCCAGATGAGGGCAAACCCCAGACCTAACCCAGACATAACTGGCGTTATCCTCTAAAATATTAATCCCAACCAGGTTCAATTGACTGTTCCGGTGTGGAAACACATTAGTGCGGGATCCAAACCAGAAAAAGCCCAGGATCTTGCCAACAAGTATGCGAAAAACGAGAAAGTATGAGCCAGATGATTGCAAATACCATGACTAACCCAGACATATCCGGCGTTATCCTCCAAAATATTAATCGCAACCAGGTTTAATTGACTGTTTCGGTGTGGAACCACATTAGTGCGGGATCCAAACCAGAGAGAGGCCAGGATCTGGCCAACAAGTATGCGGAAAATGCGAAAGAA